>NC_045788.1:86232506-86532506 GCF_009873245.2 Balaenoptera musculus
TGGAGAAAGACAGTCTCTTCAATAAATGGTGTTGGGAAAACTGGACAGCTACATGTAAAATAATGAAATTAGAACACTCCCTAACACCATACACAAAAATAAACTCAAAATGGATTAAAGACCTAAATGTAAGACCAGACACTATAAGACTCTTAGAGGAAAACATAGGAAGAACACTCTTTGACATAAATCTTTTTGATTTATGATTTTTGATCATAAATCTTTTTTGATCCACCTCCTAGAGTAATGGAAATAAAAACAAAAATAAACAAATGGGACCTAATGAAACTTAAAAGCTTTTTCACAGCAAAGGAAACCATAAACAAGACAAAAAGACAACCCTCACAATGGGAGAAAATATTTGCAAACGAATCAACGGACAAAGGATTAATCTCTAAAATATATAAACAGCTCATGCAGCTCAATATTAAAGAAACAAACAACCCAATCCAAAAATGGGCAGAAGATCTAAATAGACATTTCTCCAAAGAAGACATACAGATGGCCAAGAAGCTCATGAAAAGCTGCTCAACATCACTAGTTATTAGAGAAATGCAAATCAAAACTACAATGAGGTATCACCTCACACCAGTTAGAATGGGCATTATCAGAAAATCTACAAACAACAAATGCTGGAGAGGGTGTGGAGAAAAGAGAGCCCTCTTGCACTGTTGGTGGGAATGTAAATTGATACAACCACTATGGAGAACAGTATGGAGGTTCCTTAAAAAACTAAAAATAGAATTACCATATGACCCAGCTTCCCACTACTGGGCACATACCCAGAGAAAACCATATTTCAAAAAGACACATGCACCCCAATGTTCATTGAAGCACTATTTACAATAGCCAGGTCATGGAAGCAACCTAGATGCCCATCGACAGACGAATGGATAAAGAAGTTGTGGTACATATATACAATGGAATATTAGCCATAAAAAGGAACAAAATTGGGTCATTTGTAGAGACGTGGATGAATCTAGAGACAATCATACAGAGTGAAGTAAGTCAGAAAGAGAAAAACAAATATTGTATATTAACGCATATATGGGGAACCTAGAAAAATGGTACAGATGAACCAGTTTGCAGGGCAGAAATTGAGACTCAGATGTAGAGAACAAACGTATGGACACCAAGGGGGGAAAGCGGTGGGGGGAGGGATGGTGGTGTGATGATTTGGGAGATTGGGATTGACATGTATACACTAATATGTTTTAAATGGATAACTAATAAGAACCTGGTCTATAAAAAAATAAATAAAATAAAATTCAAAATTTCAAAAAAAAAAAAAAGAAATGTACTCTCACGCAGCTATGGGTGGCTCCTCAAAGCCTTCCAACAAAGCAACAGCTTTATTTAACCTCCTCACTGAGAGGACCTTGACCTCTGGGAAATGGTGTCATCACACAAGTCTGTCCCCAGTGTTTCCTGTCTCCCCTTTCCCATCCCCCACCCCATGCTCTTTTCCTTATAAAGATTTCCTATTGTTCTGCATTTCTAACCCTTGACCCAGTGAAACAGAAGTGATCTGATATTTTTGTTTGTACCCTGACTAAAGCTTAATCACAGCAACGTTTAGGGATTTTCCTTTTAAATCTTATGAGTTCCCATGGGATCAACATTTGTTTTATCTCAAAGGACTTTCAAACACCTGATGGAGCTTCTGGGAATGGGGTCTTTCTTGTTCTAGATATTGTAAAGAAGATAACTCTGCTTATTGGAGAGTTGAAGAGACAGAGGTTTGATGTCTTTCCCTCCTCTTTCCCCACCGCTTCTTTTCTTCTCTTTCCATCTACCCCTCTCCCCCGCCTTCAGACTTGCTAGTCACCTGAGGCTCTGAGCTTCTGCTGCCCTAAGGCACCAAGAATCTGGCAGTGAGCAAGAGTCCAGAACCTTTATGTCTTAATTATATTTTAAATATTTGGGATAATGATAAAAAAATAATTTAAGGATGCCTACTAGTAGGTAGAGATTTGGGTATAATAAAATTATTTCAATATTTAACTGTTAGGACTGTGCACGAACCCTACATGCAGCAAGCACTCTCCTGCCTCCTCGGGGCCTTTGCCTCAGCTCTTCCCTTTGCCCGCAACACTCTTACCTTCAGCATGCACCAGGTTAGTTCCGTGTCTCAAGGTTCTATGCAAATGTCCCCTCGTCAGTGAGGCTTTCCCTGACCATCCTACTTGAGACAACAAATCCCAGACTTCCTACCTTTCACACCACCACCCCCCCACTCAGCTCCGAGCCCCTCCCCAGCTGTATTCTCCATAGCAGCTGTATTCTCCCTAGCATTGTACCATCATGGACACACTGCATGTATTTTACTTGTTTATTTGTTTGTCACCTGTCTTCCCCTACTTTATAGAGAACTCATGACAGCAGAGCTTGGGTGTGTGTGTGTGTGTGTGTGCGTGTGTGTGAGAGAGAGATCTCATGCAATCCCAGTGTTCAGAATACTGCCTGACACAGAGCAGGCATTTAATAATAATATGTTGAATGAATACAAACTAGACACTGCTTGTCACTTGCATCTAACTGCTACCGGCCGCCACAAAAATGATTTCATATGTATATGCTGAAAGAGCAAAGGCGACCTCCCTCCACATTAATATAACAGCTGGAGAAAGAAAAATAGGTTACACACTGAGATTCTGAAAAAACAAAACCAAAACCAGGGACTCCCTGTCTATCGCAGAGGGAGACATATGTATTTCATATAAATTTACACTCCAATTTGCTTATACAGCTGAAATATATGTTGCCTAATTCAATTTATTATTCTTTATTATTCTCATTATAATGCTGATGAAGTAATTAAAAATTATAATGAGCTCTACCATAATAAAATAATTGTTTGATCCTGTAACAATGTCTTTGCTCTTTTTAATATAAAGTAAGAGAACTGGACAAATAAAGCCCCAGTCTGCAAAAGCAGTTAATTTGTGAGCAGAGGCTTGAAATTACAACAAACTTTCATGTTCTAGATAATATATTTTAATAAGGTTTAAATATTATAAAATTAACTGACATTCTTTCTGTAATTTAAAAATAATATAATTAAATTGAAAAATAAATAGCTACTAAAAATTAGGATAACAATATTTTTCTAAGATACTGTTAAAACTAGGCTACCTGAAATTCCAGGTACACTTGCATTTCGGAGGGTAGTAGCTTGGTAATATGGACTTGAAATTTTCCCTTCAAAGCCAGTGATTTCTTTGACCAACACTGTGTTTTCACATTCTGAAAAAAATATCCAGTAACACACAATGATTTGCAGTTGTGAGATTATGGGAAATAGACAGCATACATTTCTTTAACTACAAATGCACATTTTCTTGGTCAATAAGCTTATATAGTTTTGAAATTAAACTATTTAAAAAAAAAATAATACCCTACGGATGTACAGCTAATATACTGTTCAAAGTCTATACTTGTTTTCAAATCATTTATTTTGGTTACAGATCTATAGGATGCTATTCCTTTCTTTAAAAAACATGGTTTAAATATATTTTTTCTTCTAGTTTTATTGAGATATAATTAACATATTAACACTGTATGTATATTTTGACATACAGCACTGTAAATATATATTTTTAAAGCTTCTGAGTTAATTTTGTTCAAATTAGTGTGTATTTCTTGTTCAAGAGATATCCAGTTTTCATAATGTGTTATACTATTTAAATAAGACAATCTACATGTCTATTCTTACTGTTATGGTCATCCTTCTGCTAGAATATAAGCGGCCCAAGAGCACTGATATTCTTTCTATTTTGTTTACTATTTCCCTAACACCTACAGTCATTTCTGGCATACAACAGATGTTCAGTAAATATTTGTTGAGTGAATAGACAAATTCACTATAATATTCTGTTATAATTCTATTTTTAACCTTTGGAGTTACAGTAATTTTCAACCTAACACTATCTCAAATATCTAGTTCAATAAATCAATTTTACATTTTGTTTTGTAATAATTTGACAGAGAAAAACCTATCAAAATGAGCCACTGCCTTAAAATAGTGATGAACCTGTAGCTCTCACCGTCTACTTAAGCCCAATTCTCTTCCCTCCTCACCCCCATCTCCCATTCTGACCCCTTTAGCTTTGTTGATGCTCATAAAGAAGTTACCAAGACATGACCTGTAAGATCTGACCAGTTTCCAAGGCAACAAATATTACAAAAACATTAGAGTTTCAATGAAGGCTCTTTTCATTTTGTTTTGTTTGACTTCGTCAACCCAAGTCAAAAAGAGAAGAATAAAGAGGAGGTCACTTTTTGCTCACTAGAAAAACCCATTAAATCCTCTGGGTTTTGCAACATGAGTACTTTCTAGGATGGCACTTATGTGCATTACTATAAATGAGAATTCATGAAAGAATGTGCTAGTTACTGAGCTATTGTCCCTCAGCTCCAAACCCACCCCTCTCTACTCTGTTCTGCAAGGTTGGGCTGGACTATACAAACCACTTCTGTCCTTCACTACCTGATAGGCTCTGCCAGTAGGGGGTGCTAAAGGGAGACTAGAAGGCTGGAGAGGGAAGAACAGGACTTCAGTCTGTTTCTTATTCCTGGGAGTGTCACCCCAGCAATGCTGCTTCACTCTCACAGCTACTCTTCCTTCCTGTAACAGAGTTGAATCTGTTAGCAGTTTTTCCAACTTCCGCTTTATTGTGTCTCCCTAAAAGATGCCAGCTCAGCTGTCTGGCACCCTCTCCTCAAAGGTCTGGGTCCCAGGTTCATGAACACCTGCCTCCGAATTTATAGACACCAACACCAGCTGGGCAGAGGTCTGAGTTCCATTACACAGACCACCCCCCCTCCTCCAAGCCCTAAATTGTAATCATTCCAATTCCTTTCCTTTGTTCCTCTAGATCTACAGTGCTAGTTGCTTCCTACATGTTTTACATCCATGATAGCTTACAGTTTTTTTGTGTTTTGTTTTTGGTTTTTTTGCCTTTTGAGTTACCCAGTTAACACCTCTGTACTGAGTTAACAGTTCTTTACATTAAATTCTCTGTTAGAGTAACTAATACCATCTCCCTCTTTGAACCAGACCCTGACTCAGGGTCCTGACTAATGCAACTAGTATTACAACACAGCCTTGGGAGAGATAAGACTGGAGTATCTATCATAACAAGTATTTCTCATGACTTTTTTCAATTGGGGAAGCTTACCTTGTTCTGGAACGACCTCGAAATATGCCCGGATTCCTGAGAGTCTTGGTATCTGAGGAGACTTAAATGTCACCAACATGAGATTATTTGTCGAAACAAATGACATTAATGTTCTTGTGGGTTCACAAATTCTGAAACCAGATAACAAAACAAAAGCACATAAATAATAGGTTATTGAGGATCGGACCTCCATCCACCACTAATTCCACACATTCCTTGGGCCATCCACAAAGTTCCTGTGAATCAGACTCTGCCAGCCAGGTCTTCATCAATTAGTGGCCAGAGGGCACTACAGGGGGAGCGGAGCTGATATAGGTGCAGAAATTTTTGTCCAGTGACTAATGAACAATTCTCTTGGATGGCTGTCACTGGACACTCCTTGAGAGCAAACAAGGTATACAGGCAGGGTATTTAATAGCTAAAGTCATGGGCTCTTCACCAGGGAAAACTGGGTTAAAAACTCAGCTCTAGGGCTTCCCTAGTGGCGCAGTGGTTGAGAATCTGCCTGCCAATGCAGGGGACACGGGTTCGAGCCCTGGTCTGGGAAGATCCCACATGCCGCGGAGCAACTGGACCCGTGAGCCACAGCTACTGAGCCTGCACGTCTGGAGCCTGTGCTCTGCAACAAGAGAGGCCCGCGCACCGCGATGAAGAGTGGCTCCCGCTTGCCACAACTAGAGGAAGCCCTCGCACAGAAACAAAGACCCAACACAGCCATAAATAAATAAATAAATAAATTTTAAAAAACAAAACAAAACAAAACAAACAGCTCTATCACTTAACTGGGCAATGAAGTAACTAGTTCTTCATAAATGCCAGTTTCCCAACTCTGAAATGGTAGTAATAATAATAGTATACTCCTCATAGCATTGTGGTGAGGATTAAATGAGATAATAACTAAATATGTCTGGGAATAGTGAAAAGAAACCAATAACAGTGATTGAGGGGTGAGCGTCAGTGACAAACTTACTTTTCACTACAAATCTTTAGACACTGTTTGAATTTTTAACATGTTCATTCACCATCAAAATATAAATAAATAATACTTACATAAAATACTATTATATACATACATAAACACTATTTAAAATGATAATTCATATGCCTTTTAGCACAATGAGTAAAAATAGCAAATTCTTAATAAAGCCTAACTGACATTACTAGGTTACCAAAATATTAAGCACTCATAAAAAGATGTCTACTAGTGAGTAAGAAATACTAGGATATGTATATGTATATGTGTGTGTAATTATGTACACGTATGAATAAAAGAATGTATGCAAAAATATAACAGACATTTACTCTGGGTAATGGGAATGTAAGATAATTGACATTGTTTTCTCTGATTGACCTCACTTTCATAATAAACATTGTGTTATCTTTATAAGGAAAAAAATTTGTTTTACTAATGCTATGCAATCATAATAGAATATTTATTCTCACGGTCTATTGAAACAGTAGCCTTCAGGGTGATTGCAATGAAAGTAAAATTAAACCAAAAAAAAAAAAAATCTGAAATATATATCAGAACTATTGACTGAAGCTCCCAATGATTTTGACTGTTGTATGCTACAAGTGAAAAGCAAACACTGTGTCTGATAGGCTCTGGCTAATACAGGGGGCACTAAATAGGTCAATCTTTGACCTCATGAGTATACACAAAAATGGTTTAAAAAAATCAAAGGGCGGGGCTTCCCTGGTGGCGCAGTGGTTGAGAATCTGCCTGCCAATGCAGGGGACACGGGTTCGAGCCCTGCTCTGGGAAGATCCCACATGCCGCGGAGCAACTAGGCCCGTGAGCCACAACTACTGAGCCTGCGCGTCTGGAGCCCGTGCTCCGCAACAAGAGAGGCCGCGATAGTGAGAGGCCCGCGCACCGCGATGAAGAGTGGCCCCCGCTTGCCGCAAATAGAGAAAGCCCTCGCACAGAAACGAAGACCCAACACAGCCAAAAATAAATAAATAAATAAATAAAGGAGTAAAAAAAATAAAAAAATAAAAATAAAAAAAATCAAAGGGCAAGCCAGATACTGCAAAAGAGAGACATTGCAAAAATTCTTTTCACTTGCCAACCAGAGTGCCTGCATAATACCTATACAAGATGGTGCTCCGGATTGGCAAGAGGGAGTCGTAAATGGTCAGGGAGTCGGTGACACAGTTGTCGGCTTCAATCCGGACGGACTCTATCGAGAGACGGATCAGGTGGCCCACTATGGCCACCAGCTTGAAGTGGCACATCAGCCTCCCCGAGGTTGCCGAGATCTCCAGAGGGTAGCGGAGAGACAGGTGATCTGCGTAGAAGTACTGAGAGCAGCCTTTGTCTGTGGAGACAGCACTTTATTTTGCTTTGTTTTGTTTTTGGAATGATTTTTCTAGAAATCTTTATAGAAGAGTAAAGAGCAAAAGAGCTCACATGGAGAATATCTGCTGTCTTTGCCAGCCTGGAATCCACTCTCATCTCTTCTGATAACAGCACCTAGATTTTACTTTGAGAAACTACTCCTACCCTGTTCATGTGGCTGGGTTGGGGTTAAACTCACCCTAGGTCCAGAAGTGAGCACACGACCCAGACTGACCAATCAGAGCCAAAGCAGCTGTTTCAGGAGTGGGCACGTCAGCCAATTTGAGACAATGAAACTCAGCCCAAGGACTTCTCAAAATACAGGTGAGGTTTTTTCCACCATGGTAGCTAAACTGATAAATCATAAGCTTGGATCTGCTGGTGGCCATTTATGCCACCACATTGGAAGAACCCACTTGATGAAGTCTCAGCAGAAGAAAACAAAAATGCAGAGTCCTGACGATATTTTATCTTAGAACCTGGACCCAACCATGCCTGCAGCCAGCATATTCCACGTATGTCCCAGTTATATGAGGCAATCACGTTTCTTTTGTGCTTAAGCTAGTTTGAATATATTATATCTGTCACTTGCAATGGAAAGAACACTAACAAACACCATCATGTGAACAGGAAAACTACAGCCAAAAAGGATACTGATTTGGAGGCAGTGGGGGTGGGGAGGTTGGAGGGCGGGGGAGAAACCACAGACATAATTTACCAGATCCTATGGTTGAAGAGTAATCTGACCGAAGCCCAGCTGCATTGAAAAAGCACATAGAAAAAACACTATCAGTCCCAGCATTTCATTTTGTTAGAATTTTGCTTAGTAAAAATATCTTGCCCTTTAAAAGCAATCCAACATATCTGGGATTTGCTTTAAAATAATCCTGTGAGGGTAAAAGGGAGGTTGTTTAGGTATTTAGAGATCAAATAAGACAGCTATGAGTTGATAGTTGTTGAAGCTGAGTAAAGTGTGTAAGAGTTCATTAAACGAGTCTCTTTACTTTTGTGCTTGAAATCATCTGTTGTAACAACTTTTAAACATTTTTTGAAGATAAAAAAGCAACTAAACATGATAATAATTGGTTCTATATCTGAAGTAGTATATATGGTACAGAATTTTCCACTAGAGATTTTTTTTTTATTGATTCATTACTTATTACAAATACTTATCAACTACTTACTGTATGCCTAACACATATATATAATTTAAATCAAAATAGAAAACTGCATAAATTTGGGGTTAAACAATAATTAAACCACTTTACTGTCAAGACAAATGATGGAATTTGCATTCTGACTGTGTTTTGGGCAGGCCATTTTGGAGCATTGGGGCACACTATAGAACATAGGTGCAGTTCTGTCTGAACAAGGGAAGAAACAAGGAAGGTAAACCTCAGCAAAATTTTCCTTCTCCAGGACTTTGTCCCTTGGAGCCTTAGTTTGAAGATGCATGAAGCCAAATTAAATATAGAGAAGGGTACGCTTTAATAAATTCATTTTCATGTATATTCTGACCCCAATTCTATTGTCTAATCACTGTATATAACATTTAGCAACTTCCTTTATCAATGTAGCTCCAATGTCTTCAGCTAATCCTGTTCCACTGGGATTGTGGAGAAGAATACAGTCATTCCTCAGTATCCACAGGGGATTGGCTCCAGGACCCCCAAGGATACCAAAATTCATGAATGCTCAAGTCCCTTATGTAAAATGGCATAGTATTTGCATAAAACCTATGCACATCCTCCTGTATACTTTAAATCATCTCTAGGTTACTTCTAATACCTAATACAGTGTAAATGCTGTGTAAATAGTCACCAGTCTATGGCAAATTCAAGTTTTGCTTTTTGGAACTTTCTGGAATTTTTTTCCCAAATATTTTCTATCCATGGTTGGCTGAATCCATGAATGCGAAGTCCGTGGATATAGAGGGAAGACCGTACTTCACGGCAACATTGACTACGATAACAACAGTATCAAGAGTGCTGCAGGAAGGAGTGCTTGAGGGAGAATTACCCAACAATCACCATTTAGTACTACAGAGTCCATGTCCACAGCCAGACCCTGCAGGCTCCCCACGGACGTCCGGTTTATGATGCTTGTCTGGATGGAGTCCTTCAAGATGGCAGCCACACAGTCCTCACAGAAGATATGGCCCTTGGCATGTGGCATGACAAACACAAGCCAAAAGTGGACAAGGAGGCCACCTTTGTTGTTACTGCTGTAGTGAAAAGAGAAAGAAGTTCAGGGATACCTCTTAGGAAGTAGACTTTCATAAGGAGCCAGTGACCCAAGTGATAAATTCAAGGTGAGGCCAATGAACACATGGGAATTTGGAAAGGAAAGCATCATGGTATGTGTATTTTTGTGCTGTGTTCAAATCTAGAACCATTAGTATATTTTGCATCTCCATGGAGAATATACTGTTTCTATGGATGTCAATCAGCATTCACTGCTATTACAAATAACAACAGTTAGAATGTTTGATACCTCACCATGTCCAGACACAGTGCTAAATCTGCTTTATCCCATTTAATCTTTTGAGGAAGGTCCTGTTAACGCTTCTAGTTTTACAGATGAGGAAATTAAGGTCATCTACAACTCAAAATCACACAGCTACTGAGTAGCAAATCAGGAATCAAGCCTAATTTGGTTTTCAATCTGACCCTGGAGTAGGAGCTCTTACCTGCACAAATATTGTCATATTTATGACAATTATGAAAAAAACATAAGATAGTGTTCTACAGCACATAATTTGGGAAATGGAAGGTGAAGGAGAGGAAACAAATTGCTTTACTCCAAGACTTCTCAGTGCCTTTAATCTGCCCAAATGGATTGTGACTCTCTGCAGATATATTAGGGGTGAGGGGAGGATACAGTACAAGGCACACAAATTTTCCTAAAAATTATTTGACTATGGGATCCTTTTTTTCTCAGAAGATCTCTACTGACCAGTTTTTTACTGAACATATTTTGAGAGACATTGACTGGTCTGTGTCTTCTGTTTGCCCTCACCCAATATAGTGGACGTGTTTATGGTCATTTTGCCCAGTGGCATTAATACAAAGGTCTAGGATCCCACTTCTGGAAAGAGGGCAGGCTTTGGTAAATGAAGAAAAAAACTCAGCATGTAGCGTGACAAAGAGTTCGGATGCAGGTTTCCCTGGTGGTGCAGTGGTTAAGAATCCGCCTGCCAATGCAGGGCACATGGGTTCGAGTCCTGGTCCGGGAAGATCCCACATGCCTCGGAGCAACTAAGCCGGTGCGCCACAACTACTGAGCCTGAGCTCTAGAGGCCCCGAGCCACAACTGCTGAGTCCCGTGTGCCACAACTACTGAAGCCCACGCACCTGGAGCTGGTGCTCCGCAACAAGAGAAGCCACTGCAAGGAGAAGCCTGCGCACCACAATGAAGAGTAGCCCCCGCTCGCCACAACTAGAAAAAGCCCGCGCGCAGCAACGAAGACCCAACGCATCCAAAAATAAATACATACATACATACATAAAGTCTTTAAAATAAATAAATAAATAAAAGGGGGGAAAAAAACAGTTGTGTTGCTAAGTGTGCTAGAAGGGTATTAACCCACAACTGCCCCCAAGAGGTTACTTGAGAATGGCGCTCTTTCAGCCCTTCCACAACCTTTTGAGGTATTTACAGCAGTGAACGTAGAAGTCCCAAAGCCAGGGACATTCATTACCTGACATCTGCAACGACCGACTGCTTGTAAAATTTGGAGAAGGCAGATGTTGTATAAACCAGGTTTACCTGCAAAAGAAGAACCAAGGTGTCTGAAGTCTTTCAAATTGGCTTCCTCTCATGATACCCAGTGTGCCGTAGGTCCAAGCTCTGACAGTTAGCAAGGAGAAAAGCAAGGCTCAAACTAAAGGCCTCTAAGGCCAAACCCAGACATTATTCCTTGAATTCAAATAAATTCTTACTTCCTGTATCAGGGTTACTTACTGTCATTCTGCTGTCTGTGAAGATTAATCAGCTACCTTTATTCATTTATTGCTGTCTTTAGACACCCTAACCAAGCTTAACTGCTGCATTCTGCCTACTCCAAAAGTTAATTTTCTCCACAATGAATGAGTGAAACTCCTTTAAGCATATTTTCAAGGTATTCGGCCCAACCTCTTTTCTACCAATGCACCCATGGAAAATGTATATTAGCCGCTAGAGGGCGCGTGGTGCCCACAGTCCAACTTCCACATCCCACTGCAGAACTCTCCAGTTTCCAGGGACACACCCAGATCTTTTAAAACACCATAAATGGATCTCAAAAGAGAGCTATTTCAGTCAATTGACTGTTTGCCCTTACTTAGCATTTCTAAAACCAATTTCTTCTGCCAAATCTTCTCCTCCTGTAGTCCCCTTTTTACATAATAGCAAAATCACCTACCTGATTGCCCAGGAGAAAAAAACAAAAAACGAAAAACCTTAGAAATAATATAGCATTGTGGAAAAAAATGGGCCCTGGAGTTTAAATTCACTATGCAACACAGAACACATTACCGAGGCCTGCTTAGCTTCTTTTCTTTTTTTTTCTCTCTCTCTCTCTTTTTTTTTTTAACATCTTTATTGGAGTATAATTGTTTACAATGGTGTGTTTCTGCTTTACAACAAAGTGAATCAGTTATACATATACATATGTCCCCATATCTCTTCCCACTTGCATCTCCCTCCCTCCCACCCTCCCTATCCCACCCCTCTAGGGGGTCACAAAGCACCGAGCTGATCTCCCTGTGCTATGCGGCTGCTTCCCACTAGCTATCTATTTTACGTTTGGTAGTGTATATATGTCCATGCCACTCTCTCACTTTGTCCCAGCTTACCCTTCCCCCTCTGATATCCTCAAGTCCATTCTCTAGGTCTGTGTCTTTATTCCCCTCTTGCCCCTAGGTTCATCATGACCTTTTTTTTTTTTTTCCTTAGATTCCATATATATGTGTTAGCATACGGTATTTGTTTTTCTCTTTCTGTCTCTCTCTCTTTTAATCTGTAAAGTGGTAATCAAAATGCCTACCTCGTTGGGTGGGATGTTAAATAACTATAATAAAATGCATTGAGTGCAATACTAACTATACAAACAGGGTCTACACAAAGCCAGCATTGACTCTGCAGGAGGCCGGGGAGGATTTCACAGAGAAGGAGGCTTTTTGATGGGTCATGAATGACGGGTGGAATTTCACTCCATAGAAATTGGACAGACGGCTTTAGGTCCTGAGTGAATAGCAGCAGAAACCAGGGCTGCCAGACATGTAAATGCAATGATTATTCATAACACAAGTAATGACTGCCTTAGATCACAAGGTTTCTGTTGGGAGAAAGTGGTAAGGAATGAGACTGGACAAAAAGGGGACAGATTTAGAAAAGTGCTTGCCTGCTATTCTTAAGAATCAGTATTTTATCCTGCTATTCTTAAGAATCAGTATTTTATCCTTAAGCCAAAGGAGAAATGTTATTTTTGAAGGATAACTTCAGCAGTAGAGAGGAATGGCTTTGGGTGTTGAAGGAAGAATACTGCCTGGGATTGGAAAAAATGGTAAAGAGATTTTAAAAGAATGCCCATCTCCTTGGGCTAATTTGAGGGATAATTGATATATTGAAATGGTAAAGGGTTCTGCACTTTACCCAGTATATAGGAGGCCTTCAATCAATAAGAGCCACTACGCCTGCTACCGTCTTTGCTCGCTTGCTCTCTCTCAGCCCTTCTTCATCTTACACTGCAGAGTGCCTGTCACTGCAAGAGAGTCGCCACTGCTAGGCGACTCTATTACTGTGCTTCTCTATTACTGTGCAGGTGCAGACTGGCAGAAACTTTCTATTGGCAATAGGTACCAAGAGCCATGATAAATATTCTCCTATGTGACCAATTATACTTTTAGGAAATCAGCTAACGAAGTAATCAGAGATACACACAATTTACATGGTGGTTTCGTTATAGTGTTATCTGTTAATAGCAAAAATTGGAAACAACTTAAGTATCCAATAAAAAGGGACTTGCCAACTTGAAGCTATCAAAACGTATGCTTTATAAAGAATATGAACTTGCATAGAAACATGCAATCTTATGTTAAGAGGAAAAAGTCAGATTATAAAACTGAATATCTACTAATACTCCAATATTGCCCGATGTCCTGTGTCTACGTGGTCCAGAATCAAAAGGGGCTCTGGGGCTCTATCTCTGGAGACGATGTTAAAGGAGATTATATTTTTTAAGTACTTTTGTAAATTTTATAAATTTTTACAATAAATACGTATCAGTTCTACAATAGGAAAGGTTTTTGGTTTTTTTTTTTTTAAGTGAAGAGATGCCAGTGCATCAAGGTTGAAATAAATCTGTATGGATCACACAATTAATCAGTATGCATGTAATTTCTGTACTGGAAGCCATTTTAAATATCACCTGATCCAATTCTTTTATTTTATAGATAAGAAAAACTGAAGCTCAGAGAGCCATTTCTTTTTACTTTCAGGAGAAAAAAAAAAGTAAGCAATTCTATCAAATAAGCAATTTTATCTTACAACCAAGATGAGCTAAATCCCATGTTTCCCTGAGTTCCTCCTTCATCCACCCTGCTCACCTATGACACTGTAACCCCAACCCCCCATCCCTTACCCCCTGACCTCACCTTCCCCAGCCTTTCAAGCTCCCCCCATCACCTCACCACTTGCTGCACGGTCCGGGCCACTGACAGAAATTCCCTGGACTCCTTCTGTCGGTATTCAGGAAGAAACTCAATGTTGGTGATGCGAAACATCCCAGCAAAGTAAAAAGCATCTCTGCTTTCTGTCTTACCTGTAAGAGAGGAGAGAAGGTGGTTAGGAGGCTTTCCATCTGTGTGACAGTGAGGCATTGTCTGATCTATGTCACTATCGGGCTCCTAAAATGATTTTATTTTAGACAGCTTCTTTAAGCTGTTTTTCTTTTTAATTTGTTTGTATTTAATTTATTTATTTGTGGCTGTATTGGGTCTTCGTTGCTGCGCGCAGGCTTTCTCTAGTTGCAGCGAGCGGGGGCTACTCTTCATTGCGATGCGTGGGCTTCTCGTTGCGGTGGCTTCTCTTGTTGTGGAGCACAGGCTCTAGGTGTCCGGGCTTCAATAGTTGTGGCTCGCGGGCTCTAGAGTGCAGGCTCAGTAGTTGTGGTGCACGGGCTTAGTTGCTCCGCGGCATGTGGGATCTTCCCGGACCAGGGCTCGAACCCGTGTCCCCTGCATTGGCAGGCATTAGCAGGCAGATTCTTAACCACTGTGCCACTAGGGAAGTCCTAGACAGCTTCATATTTTACAGACTGTGAAGCTCTAAATGTAGTTAATAACATCTCCTTGGATCAGAGAAAGGTTTATTGCAGGGCCAAGCAAGGAGAACCTTTCTCTGATCCAAGCTCCGTTTTGGTTCGTTTGGTCCCATTGTGTGTTGAGCACACAAACTTACGTTCAGTAACACATGGTCTTCCTGATGAGCTGTCCACCTCATTTCTATTAAAAAAAAAAAATCACAAGCCCCAAATGGAGTCCTTTGCTCCCAAGGCTGCAAACCAAGACTTAATTGCAGTTTCACATTCTCTCAGGAATGTGACCTTTAAACAGAAATTTCCTGATCAACACTAGTGTGGTAATCTGCATGATAAAGACCCCTGCTGTTCCCTTCCCCCAAAATTTGATGGCCTGGCCTGAAACAATCCTTTCTTTTCTTTTGCTAATAGCTTCCATGCGCCACCCTCCTTCTGCCTGTAAAAACCTTCCATTTTGTACACCCCCTCAGAGAGCCCTTTTATTTACTAGAAGAGATGCTGCTAGATTCATGAGCCATTGAATAAAGCCAATTAGATCATCAGATTTACTTGGTTGAATTTTTGTTTTTTAACATTTCTCAAGGCCACCCTCCATGCCCAAATTTCATGTATCAAAACTAACCCCTGTTGTTTGTTGAACAATTCTCACTTATTTATACCAGTTCTCCTCTGCGTGTACTGGTCTGGTTTTCTGAAATGCCCTTCTCTGATTTTCACACAACCAACAAATTAACTCTTCACAATGATGTCCCAAAACCTTGTACAAAAATGCAAGGGCAATGCAAATATATCAGTTCAGGGCTGGCAGAGAACTGAAAGGAAATAAACTGGTTTGCTCTGGATTGGGGTTGTGTGTCTTTTGTGTTTTTCTTAATTGCTCATTGACTTGACTGCCCCAACTAGTCTGTAAAGACAGATTCTTTCCTGTCTACCACTCTGTTCCATGCTTATCACAGGCCCCAGCTCATAGTGGGCACTCCCAAGATGTGTCAAATGAATTTTCAAGAACCAGTTCATGAAGCCTTATCTAGACTCTATCCCTGGGCAGGTTGTTGGATGTCTCCCTTCTGTGATTGCAAAGTAATTGCTTGAGAAAAAAAAAAAAAAATCAACTCACACTCCCTCTCTAGTACTGAACTGTGAGATTTTTTGAAAGTAGAAAAATGTATCTGTGAGCTTTTTGAAGGTAGGAGATGTATCTTGGTGTGCCTGATATCTTACATTGTGCCACACAAATTATAGGTGGTCAATTTCTACATGTAAATGAACTGAACTGTTCAAGACAATATTCATTCATTCTTTGCCTATAAATCTAGCTTTCCAACCAAATTTTAATATCCTTGAGAGTACACATATCTTGTATCAAGTATATTAATATGCGTAGGGTGGGAGGTCCAACATAAATCAATAAATGCTATAGTTACTGAGCTGCTTGGGTAAGTACTCTCTAAGGAAGAACTTAGTTATGACTCCTATCCAAAAGGATCAATAAGACTGACAAAAACAATTGGATAAACAAAAACATAAAAACAGAGGAGAGAAAGACGCATGAGTAAAATGAAGCTCAGGGAGCTAGAAATATAAGGTTGCCTAGAAACAGGCAGTGGGTGGATGAGGAAATAAAACAGCTTAGCATTCCATTCATTTTTTAAAGCTAAAAATGCATTACATTTCTGAACCAGTCAGAAGCTCCTGAGCATTCTCCTCAGCTCTTCTCATCCTATCCCCCCATCGCTGCTCCTCTGGGAAGAAAGCAGTGGTGGTAAAAGAAGAAATGGGAAAGACAATTCTGGCTTCTTCCTTAAAACCTCAACAGTTTTGAAAATGACTGTCAGTCTGAGAAATAAGAAAATTCTATCAGAAACCCCCAAGGTCAGATCGGGCCTGCATTGCTGATGCAGAACTCACAGAGCAAGCCTTAACCCCAAAGGTACACAGATTTCAACTCACTGATGTAGAGCCACAGCAGCGTCCAGGCTACGACCGCTAGGATGAACAAAAATACTGTGAAGAGAATGATTTTGTTTTGGACGTTCCAAAAAGGAGCTTTCTTCTTGAGTTGCTTCTTGGGTTTGGCTTTGTTGACGGGTTTTCTCGGTGGTCGTCTCCCTGGCAGCTTCCCTTGGACACTGACCACCTGAACTGAGATATTGGTTATCTTCAAAAGAATGAAAGATGTGTTAACAGTTAGACGTAGTCTAGAGCTTAAATGCAACCACCTAGTCAGGAGAATCTTGGTGCTAAAAGGCCTAAATACGTCAAATTATTTACATAAGCATTGACTTGCATTGAATCACACAGTTAAGACCAATCAGAAAAAAACAGACGGTATATGAACTCTAGTGAAATGGTTCCCAGGTCCTCAACTGGTCCCCTCAACTCTCCAACTCTGCTAAACTGACACTGTAGATGATAGGCCTGAATTTTATGGAGTGTAGACTAGAGGACCTGAAGGTCAGACAGGATTCTATGGGGGTTGATTCATCTGTCCACCACTCTGGGATGTGTGTGTTTGTACGATATAGCTTTTCTCCCACAATCAGTGTCTTCTGGGCTGAGGCAGATTGAAAGTAGGAATAGAAGTGAGTTCCTCAGAGAAACTAATTGATTTCCTAATTATGGCTTGGAGACCTGGTGGTAATGATACCAAGCAGGACCCTGTGGGACTCCTGGGCACAAAAGCCTTTCTGTGTCCCCCATTTCTTGATTACAGGAAATAGGCTTCATTCAACCTCCATGACCTTCCCTGAGTTCCAACAAGCTGGTTCAAACAGTTGCTAATTAGGGAAGGGAGGGGATGCAGAGACAAGGGAGGAAAAGTCAAAAGAAACAATACTGTAGCCTTGGGGCAGGGTCCTGGTTCCCCATCAAGGGATATACATAACAGTATCTGTGAGCTGTTTTTCAGATACTGAAACCCCCATCAGGTAGGAGAAATTAACAGTATGCTGCCCACAAACACGTAGACCGCAGATGGGTTGGAACCAGAAGTTACCTCACCACCAACCAGTCAGAAGATTGTCCACGAGCTGATCATGCCCTCTTTGAACCATTACTATAAAACTCCTCACTACCCCCTCCAGGTTGAGACACACAGTTCTGAGGGCATTAGCCCACTGTGGCCCCCTTTGCCTGGCAAAGCAATAAAGCTATTCTTTTCTACTTCACCCAAAACTCTGTCTCCAAAAATTAATTCAGTGTTGGGGTACAGAGGCCGGATTCAGCTTCAGTAGGAAGAAAGATTTGAGGATGATCTCTCGTTTGTGTAGGGATGCAGGACAAGGATCAGACTGATTGTTTTACCACTGCCTCACAAGCATGCACTTCGAAACCAGCCACTGAACTGGTCAGCGACTCAGTTTTTCAATACAAATGAAAGGATGATTAAAAAATAAAGAATGAAATAGGGGACTCATGTTAGATTAGAAAATTACCAGGTTTAGTGCAAGGTGTATGTGCAACAGGAAAAAATACATTATTTGACTCTTTCCCCTCCTCTTTTTCTCCTCTCTCCTCTGTCATTTGATGCTGTGAATTCTTTAATAATGTAAGTGAGAGTTTAACTTCTTTGAAGGAGAGATTTATACATGTCAGGGTAACTAAACTTCAATGACAAAATAACTTTCAACCACACATTCTTTTAAAGGGAAGAATATGGAACACCAGTTCCAAAGAAATAATCTCTCTTTCGAGCTCTCCTCTAAGAATGCTCTCATTCTCTCTTACTCTCTCTCTCACTGTTCCCTACAAAGTACATGTCTTCCAGTCTTTAATCCTACCAATTAATGGGATAATATGTGGCCAAGAACATTCTAAATTATTCATGGCTCCCTCATTCTTTTTGCCAGACACTCCTGTCAACACCTGGAGTGAAATGTAGCTTATATGCCTCCTGTTGAAATTGAACTAGACCAGATCTCATCTAATGTGATGTCCTGCAGGACTGAGAATGGTGTTTCTAAAGAGAAAAACATTCTGTTGTTGGATGACTTGACTATGGTGTCAAGCTACTTTCAAATATTCCCCCCAAGAAGTAAAAAAGGAAAACACACAGAAATGCTAGCCCATGTAGAACTGACAAGGTCAAGGTTTGGTCTTTAAGTGCGGGAACACATTATAGGCAGTCTCAGTTAGCCCTGATTAAATTTTAAAGTGGAATTTGTGTAGAGATCAGTACCATTTCCCTGGAGTTTTAGAAAAACAGCTGCAAATCAATTGCCAAGTACAGCACTTTAAAACAAGCTCAAATTTGTAAGATCCATTAAGTTCCAAAGGAAGGCTAAGTATTTTATTATTGTTTCCTTTATTTTTGTAAAGTAACTGAGTCTCATTTTACTAAAAGGGTCAGTAATGAATGGCATTCGAGTAACAGAGAAGGCTTCTCTCAATGTACTTACATTCACATCAGCAGGTTTGGATGAAACATCGCTGTTTTCTTTGTCCATTTTTAGTTGTTCTGCAGGTGAACATCCAGAGGTACCTCCAAGCCAGTTTTCAGCCCCTTACATTCTCACTTGAGAAGAATTGGTTGCCACATTCAAGCTAGCTTTCAGAGGAAAGGAATCAATTTACCTCCACCGGCTCCAGTTCAGAAACTGAAGCTGCCTCATTACAGCAGCTGATGTTAAAGGGACCTAGCAGAGAGCCTTGCAAACCCAAACTAAAGGTTTTTTAATGTTACCCTAATATGAGTTAGGCCTCTCAGAGCCCAGCCTCAAGGCAAAGTTGCCTCACAAGGATACAGTCCAACAACCCCCAAATATTTACAAGTCATTTATATTTTTGTCTGCATCTACTAAAGTATATTATGAGATCTAATGTATAACCCACAGCATTGCTTCTTAGAAATCCCCATGCTGCCCAGGGGAGGGTGAAATGGGTGACGGGGGTGAACTGTATGGTGATGGATGGTGATTAGATGTAGGGTGATGATCACATTGCAGTGTATATAAATATCAGTTTATAATGTTGTACACCTGAAATTATATAATGTTTCATACCAATTTTACCTCAATAAGAAAAAAAGAAAAGAAATCCCCACACACACACCCATTTCTCTTGCTGGCATCTCAAGCCAACTCCAGAAGCCTCACCGTCCAGTTCTGCTCTTAGCTTTCCAGCTACACTCTCTGAAAATCCCTATCCAAGAGGTTGTTTTTTTTCCCCCCTTTTTTTCTCCCCCTTCTCTTGCAGTCCTCAGTAAACCCAGGCCCTTCCTGATGAAAATCCTCTTTTCCCATCTCTCCCATTCGTCCCCATGTCAATCTGAATTAGGTTCAAAGGTAGGAAGCGGAGAGTAATCGTGAGGTGCACCGTCAGGGTTTTCCTCAGCGCACAGGTGGAACAAGGCTCACACATTGCACCCCTTGTCCCTGTGACACAGACATGCTTCCCTCTAGGCACTGAGAATCATTGGAAAGCCGATCAATTGCCCTTTAAAGGGGAAGCACTGCTCTGCCGATTTGGACACAAACTCTGCATCATTCAGGGGATGGTCATAAAGAAGCAAGTGAGAAACTGCCTACTGAAAGTGGTGGGAAATTACTAGTTAAAGCCTGACAAAAAAATTATGCCATGTTGTACAAATCTGCTTCCTGGTTTTGTTATTTATTTATTTATTTATTTATTTATTTATTTATTTTTCAGAATGACTTTTTTTTTTTTTTAAACGGAGAGTCTTATTTTATTTATGTATTTATTTTTTATTTTTGGCTGTGTTGGGTCTTCGTTTCTGTTCGAGGGCTCTCTCCAGTTGCGGCGAGTGGGGGCCACTCTTCATCGCAGTGCGCGGGCCTCTCACAGTCGCGGCCTCTCCCATTGCGGAGCACAGGCTCCAGACGCGCAGGCTCAGTAGCTGTGGCTCACGGGCCTAGTTGCTCCGCGGAATGTGGGATCTTCCCAGACCAGGGCTCGAACCTGTGTCCCCTGCATTGGCAGGCAGATTCTTAACCACTGCGCCACCAGGGAAGCCCCTGTTATTTATTAATAACAGTGATGAAATGACTAATAATGCTTTAGGCTTTATAATGATAAGATTGGGAAATTTAAAAATTTCTTTAATTGCCCATCCTTTTTGTATTATTTCTAGAATTACTTATTTCACCAATATAAGTAAAATATATGTCCCGGGCAGTGGCACTGAAAAGACTTTCTTCTTGAGAGTCAAACTTTAGACAGGCTCCTCTGAGCCCTCTTTGTGATCAGGCCTCATTCTTGGGTTCTGACAGCATCTGCCTACCCAGTTGTAATAAGAATCTCGCTATCAGCTTAGTGAGAATCCCCCCTACCTTGATATCTGATTATCCTTGATATCTGATCAAGTTCTTCATCCTCGATTCTTGATGTATAAATCCTTGGCCTGCCTTTAGCAAGAATCCATCTACACTTGATGTTTCCTCTTAGTAATCTCCCATCCACTGACCTCCTCACTCTGCTCATTTGCCATAAATGACCAGCTGTCTTTACTGTTTTTGGAATTGAGCTAAGTTCTATTCTGAAGACTCTTTCCCCTATTACACTAGTACTTAACAAAATCTGTCTTTACAGCTTTTCACTAGTGTGCATCTGTTTCTCTTTGACACCAAGAATGGGAAAGGGGCAGCAAATCATAGGAGGTTGAACTACATATACAGAATTTTAAAACAATCATAAAACCAACTACAGGCTAATTTTTTTAAATCTCCATTTGCCAGCAATTCTAAATAATTTCAGTGATAAAATACTCCCCTCTGAAAAAAATCTTTGGTATAAGTTCTAAACAATGGCTTCCATTACAACTGAGTTTTAATAATATATACATAAGCTTCAAAATGAGCACATTTTTATAACTCATTGTTTAATAAATGAGAAATATTATATAGAAGTTAATTTGAAAAACTCCCATTTGTACAGTTGGTCTCAAACACAAGAGGACTCTATGACACATGCTCATTTTGAGAGTAAGTTTCTAACAGTTTGGCATCATTTAAGTTTACCTGGAGCAGAATCCTTGTCTCCTGTGGTACTGCATATTCCTGCACTTAAACAGAATATTCAACATAAGCAATAATAGTACAATGATTGTAAAGATGAAGAAACAGAATGGCAATTATTCCATATCTGTTACTCCATGTGACCATTCGAAATTAATTAATATTTAAAATGTAAAAGTATACAGAATTGAACTGCAAGGTATAATATTTTATATATAATATTTTGTCTGTAATATTTATTTTGTTAACTATTTTTTCTAGCAAAATTATGCATACAAAGTCGAATAAAACTTTTTACTGTGTTTTGTTATTGTTTTTTCACTTTATTCCATATTATTACTGAAAATGTGTTCATTGTATCAACTCAAGGATTGTTTAAAAATGATCCCCTCCAGATGGATAGATATATGATAAAGTAAGTATAGCAAATGTTAATGGTAGAATCTAGGTGTGGATATATGCATTTACACTACAGAATTTTTTGAAGTATATGTTTGAAATTTTTCTTGATAAAATGTTAGAGAGAAAATTATCATCTCCAGGAGTCAAAACTCTAGGTAAGCCACTGGATTTGAGAGGCAATAGCAAAGGCAGCTGGGGTACAGGAAAGTCTTGGTGAATGAGCTTGTATTCATCTCCTTTTGCTGGCATGGATGTTCTGGTGCAAAAATCCCTTTAATTCCCAGAACACATGGCCAAAGACAATCACAATGGCCAGATGTAGGCTGGTGCTTCCCATCACAAAGATCTTGAAAGACAGTGAAGAGGTTTCTGTTCCTTTCCCAGGAACAAAGGTCCCTGTGCTGAGGGAAGGGAGGCAGGTGTCTGCCCACTGGCTGGTGAGCAAATAGTGTGCAGTGACCTGGGTCAGAGGAGAAATATCTCCCCATTGGATTCAGCAGTGATCGCTGAGAGCACATAACCTACCCAATACATCAATTCATTGCATGAAAGTATTTAAAATGCTTCAACCTTCTGCCTCACAGATGAGCCCAGCATATCTGAAGGCCTGGAGGTAGGGCCAAGTCATCCATCTAACATGAGCAAGGTTCTGAGCCTCTGGCACAGAAGGCACTTAGCAATGGGGGGTGGCGGGGGAGTGACACTTCCATCCTTGCCTAACCAGAGGAGAGGCCAGCTCTCCCGCAACAGATAAAGTTCTTTTCTGCTATTTAGGATCCACTTCTCTCTGTTATGACAAATAGCCATGTGCAAAGTTGCCACCTGATCACCACTCACCACCAAGCTCTCTGCAGAGGGGAGTGAATCCTGAGGAAACACAAGGTTACACAGGAGCCTGGGAAGCCAGCCAGCCACTTAACACTATCACCCTTGGGGTCCTGTAATAAAAGGACACAACAGTGATCCTAGCTTCTCTTTTCCTGCTGACTCACAGGGAGCTTGATCCTAATCTTTACATCATATCACATGGATTATTTTTAAAAAATGAAATGATGTGGAGCGTCTTAGAGAACCCCTAGATCTGGACTGTTGCAATATCCCCTTAACAGGTTTTCCTCGTCTAGGCTCATCCTTCCCATGTACACATCACTACTAAATACATCTTCCTAAAATAACTCTCCAGTGTCACCTCCATCCTTGACAATGGCAGCCCAGTCTCCTTTTGTTTAGCTCCCTAGCCTGACATTCAAGGTCTTCCTCAGTGTGGTACCAGGCTACCTTTCTGTGTCCTTCCATCACATCTGTTAAACCTGCTCTGTCAAATCATGCAGTTTCAATCTATATTCATCCATTTGTTCACCTACCCTTCTGTTTACTCAATACGTATTGCATGCCCACTATGAGACAGATGCCAAATATTTTTTAACTGAATAAACTATATCTCTGCCCTTAAAAAGCTCTCAACAGAGGAGGCAGACAGGCAAACCAATGATTACAACATTATGTAATAAGTGCTATCAAAGAGGTGTCAACAAAATGCCACAGAATCATAGAGGAGGCTGATACTAGCAGCCCTCTCCTCTGACTCTTGTGCCCCCAGTCTACATTACCTTATTCAAATCCTAACCACTTTCAACAGCCTACTTTCCTGCCAGCTATTCCACCCCAGACCACAGCACTCTCTTCTTCCCCCAACTCAAAGTCTTAATTGTACATATCAGTACTTGAGACTTAAATAAAGTTATAATAATCCATCAAATATTACTTTGCAGCATCTCTCACGTTGTCTTGTCAGTTATTTAGCTTGTCATCTGAATATTCTATCTCCAAGCTCCTTGACCTCATATTAACCAATTATCTGTGCCATGACTCTATTTCCAAATAAGGTCAATTCTGAGATAGTGGGAGTTAAACTTCAGCTTGTCTTTGGAACAAATGACACAAGTCCATAACACCCTCAATTTCTGTAGGCATGGGAGGGACTCTTGGAGGGTAGTCACTCTCAACAGAGTAAACCTGCTTTTAATGGACAGTATTGCAAAAATTCTAAAGCCTGGTCAAAATCTGGAGCAGCTGCAGGTGGCATTCTAGCCATATTATCTGGATGTTATCCTGAAACCTCACCATACTCTTCTGACTCATTTTCCCTCCCTGGTGAGGAGAGGGAAGGATGGTGCAGAATGACTGAGTCATGGTCCAGGAGGAGCCGTTAGTACATCATCCATGATCAGCCATATCAATACCAAAGGATGAATGTTCAGACGAGATTGTCTTACATTAGACCAGTAATGGGAGAATAAGGGGGTGGATGGCTACTGCATCTTCTCTTTCTGGTTCAATGGACACATTAAAAAGACCTCTTGGACTTCCCTGGTGGTGCAGTGGTTAAGAATCCACCTGCCAATGCAGGGGACACGGGTTCAAACCCTGGTGTGGGAAGACCCCACATGCTGCAGAGCAACTAAGCCTGTGTGCCATAACTACTGAGCCTGAGCTCTAGAGCCTGTGCTCTGCAACAAGAGAAGCCACTGCTTCTCTTGAGAAGCCCACACACCGCAAAGAGAAGCCCAAACACCACAACGAAGAGTAGTCCCCACTGGCCGCAACTAGAGAAAGCCCGCATGCAGCAACAAAGAAACAATGTGGCCAAAAATAAATAAATAAATAAAATTCTATTAAATAAATAAATAAATAAATTGTGACCTTTCTCTCGGGTCACACAGATTGTATCTTTAAAAAAAAAAAATAGACCTCTTTCCCCTTTTTAAGTGTGTAATACAAAGAGTACTCAATTCAGTAAAAGCATGTGGTCAGGCTAAGGAGTACTTGAGTAAACTAATCCAGAAGTCATTCTACAACACATCCTTTACCAGACAAACCTTAGAGGGTCAGATTGGCCCGAGTTGGTAAACAGCACTGTCACAGAGAGATATGTATATATAGAGCTGGAAAAGTTCTGGCTCACTGTAGGTGCTGAATCAACTCAAAGTTTGATGAAGGAATGAATCTGCTTCACTAAGAAGTATTGATTTTGGAAATTATGCAAAGGTCACTAGAATACAAAGGAATACTTTTTTAAAGTCAACTTTAGAAACCAGATGAGATCTAGCATTCAAAATGGTAGAGTAGAAGGACATGCACTCACTCCCTCTTGCGAGAGCACCAGAATCACAACTAACTGCTGAACAATCATCGGCAGGAAGACACTGGAACTCACCAAGGAAGATACCCCACATCCAAAGACAAAGGAGAAGCCACAATGAGACGGTAGGAGGGGCACAATCACAACAAAATCAAATCCCATACTTCTGGGTGGGTGACTCATGAACTGGAGAACACTTATACCACAGAAGTCCACCCACTGGAGTGAAGGTTCTGAGCCCCAAGTCAGGCTTCCCAACCTGGGGGTCCGGCAATGGGAGGAGGAATTCCTAGAAAATCAGACTTTGAAGTCTAGTGGGATTTGATTGCAGGGCTTTGGCAGGACTGGGGGAAACAGAGACTCCACTCGTGGAGGGCACACACAGAGTAGTGTGCCCATTGGGACCCAGGGGAAGGAGCAGTGACCCCATAGGAGACTGAGCCAGACCCACCTGCTAGTGTTGGAGGGTCTCCTGCAGAGGCGGGACAGAGGTGGCTGTGGCTCACCATGGGGACACGGACACTGGCAGCAGATGTTCTGGGAAGTACTCCTTGGGTTGAGCCCCCCAGAGTCCGCCATTAGCCCCACCAAAGAGCCAGGTAGGCTCCAGTGCTGGAGCGCCTCAGGCCAAACAACCAACAGGGAGGGGACCCAGCCCCACCCATCAGCAGACAAGTGGATTAAAGTTTTACTGAGCTCCGCCCATCAGAGCAACACCCATCTCTACCCACCACCAGTCTCTCTGATCAGGAAGCTTGCACAAGCCTCTTAGATGGCCTCATCCAACAGAGGGCAGACAGCAGAAGCAAGAAGAACTACAATTCTGCAGCTTGTGGAAGGAAAACCACACTCACAGAAAGACAGACAAAATGAAAAGACAGAGGACTTTGTACCAGATGAAGGAACAAGATAAAACCCCAGTAAAACAACTAAATGGAGATAGGCAACCTTCCAGAAAAAGAATTCAGAATAATGATAGTGAAGATGATCCAGGACCTTGGAAACAGAATGGAGGCAAAGATCGAGAAGTTGCAAGAAATGTTTAAGAAAGACCTAGAAGAATTAAAGAACAAACACCTAGAAGAATTAAAGAACAAACAAACAGAGATCAACAACACAATAACTGAAATGAAAAATACACTAGAAGGAATCAATAGCAGAATAATGGACGCAGAAGAACGGGTAAGTGACCTGGAAGACAGAATGGTGGAATTCACTGTCATGGAACAGAATAAAGAAAAAGAATGAAAAGAAATGAAGTCAGACTAAGAGACCTCTGGGACAACATTAAAGGCAACAACATTCACATTATAGGGATCCCACAAGGAGAAGAGAAGGAAAAAGGACCTGAGAAAATATTTGAAGAGACTATAGTCTAAAATGTCCCTAACATGGGAAAGGAAATAGCCACCCAACTCTAGGGGTGCAGAGAGTCCCAGGCAGGAAAACCCAAGGAGAAACATGCCGAGACACATAGTAATCAAATTGACAAAAATGAAAGACAAAGAAAAATTATTGAAAACAACAAGGGAAAAATGACAAATAATATACAAGGGAACTCCCATAAGGTTAACAGCTGATTTCTCAGTAGAGACTCTAGAAACCAGAAGGGAGTGGCATGGTATGTTTAAAGTAATGAAAGGGAAAAACCTACAACCAAGATTACTATACCCGGCAAGGATCTCATTCAGATTTGATGGAGAAATCAAAAGCTTTACAGATAAGCAAAACCTAAGGGAATTCAGCACCACCAAACCAACTCTACAAAAAAATGCTAAAGCAACTTCTCTAAGTGGGAAACATAAGAGAAGAAAATGACCTACAAAAACAAACCCATAACAATTAAGAAAATGGTAATAGGAACATACATATGGATAATTACCTTAAATGTGAATGGATTAAATGCTCCAACCAAAAGACACAGGCTTACTGAGAGGATACAAAAACAAGACCCATATATATGATGTCTACAAGAGAACCACTTCAGACCTAGGGACACATACAGACTGAAAATGAGGGGATGGAAAAAGATATACCATGCAAATGGAAATCAAAAGAAAGCTGGAGTAGCAATACTCATATCAGATAAAAGAGACTTTAAAATAAAGAATGTTACAAGAGACAAGGAAGGACACTGCATAATGATCAAGGGATCAATCCAAGAAGAAGATATAACAATTATAAACATATATGCATCCAACATAGGAGTACCTCAATCCATAAGGCAACTGCTAACACCTATAAAAGAGGAAATCGACAGTAACACAATAATAGTGGGGGATTTTAACACCTCACTTACACCAATCGACAGATCATCCAAACAGAAAATTAATAAGGAAACACAAGCTTTAAATAACACAATAGACCAGATAGATTTAATTGATATTTATAGCACATTCCATCAAAAAACAGCAGATTACACTTTCTTCTCAAGCGCACATGGAACATGCTCCAGGATAGATCACATCTTGGGTCACAAATCAAGCCTTGGTAAATTTAAGAAAATTGAAATCATATCAAACATCTTTTCCGACCACAATGCTATGAGATTAGAAATCCATTACAGGGAAAAACACGTAAAAAACACAAACACATGGAGGCTAAGCAATACGTTACTAAAGGACCAAGAGATCACTGAAGACATCAAAGAGGAATTCAAAAAATACCTAGAGACAAATTACAATGAAAACACGATGATCCAAAACCTATGGGATGCAGCAAAAGCAGTTCTAAGAGGGAAGATTATAGCAATACAAGCTTACCTCAAGAAACAAGAAAAATCTCAAATAAACAATCTAACCTTACACCTAAAGGAACTAGAGAAAGAAGAACAAACAAAACCCAAAGTTAGTAGAAGGAAAGAAATCATAAAGATCAGAGCAGAAATAAATGGAATAAAAACAAAGAAAACAATAGCAAAGATCAATAAAACTAAAACTGGTTCTTTGAGAAGATAAACAAAATCGATAAACCTGTAGCCAGACTTATCAAGAAAAAGAGGGAGAGGACTCATATCAATAAAATTAGAAATGAAAAAGGAGAAGTTACAATGGACAATGCAGAAATACAAAGCAACAAAGATGTCCACTCTCGCCACTATTATTCAACATAGTTTTGGAAGTACTAGCCATGGCAATCAGAGAAGAAAAAGAAATAAAAGGAAGACAAATTGGAAAAGAAGAAGTAAAACTGTCACTGTTTGCAGATGACATGATACTATACATGCAGAATCCTAAAGATGCCGCCAGAAAACTACCAGAGCTAATCAGTGAATTTAGTAAAGTTGCAGGATACAAAATTGATGCACAAAAATCTCTTGCATTCCAATACACTAACAATGAAAGATCAGAAAGAGAAATTAAGGAAACACTCCCATTTACCATTGCAACAAAAAGAATAAAATACCTAGGAGTAAACCTACCTAAGGAGGTAAAAGACCTGTACTCAAAAAACTATAAGACACTGGGGCTTCCCTGGTGGCACAGCAGTTAAAAATCTGCCTGCCAATGCAAGGGACATGGGTTCAAGCCCTGGTCTGGGAAAATCCCACATGCTGTGGAGCAAGTAAGCCTGTGCGCCACAACAACTGATCCTGCGTTCTAGAGCCCGTGAGCCACAACTACTGGACCCACAGGCTTAGAGCCCCTGATCCACAACAAGAGAAGCCACTGCAATGAGAAGCCCACACACTGCAACAAAGAGGAGCCCCCACTCGCCGCAACTAGAGAAGAGCCTGCGCACAGCAACGAAGACCCAACACAGAGAAAAATAAAATAAATAAATTAAAAAAACAATTTGCTAGTATTATATAAAAATATATTTTATAAAACCAAAACTATTAGACACTGATGAAAGAAATCAAAGATGACACAAACAGATGGAGAGATATACCATGTTCTTGGATTGGAAGAATCAATATTGTGAAAACGGCTATACTACCCAAAGCAATCTACAGATTCAGTGCAATCCCTTTCAAATTACCAGTGGCGTTTTTTACAGAACTAGAACAAAAAATCTTTAAATTTGTATGGAGACACAAAAGACCCCAAATAGGCAAAGCAGTCTTGAGGGAAAAAAATGGAGCTGGAGGAATCAGACTCCCTGACTTCAGACTATACTACAAAGCTACGGTGATCAAGACAATATGGCACTGGCACAAAAAGAGAAATGTAGATCAGTGGAACAGGATAGAAAGCCCAGAGATAAACCCACGCACCTATGGTCAACTAATCTATGACAAAGGGGGCAAGGATATACAATGGAGAAAAGACAGTCTCTTCAATAAATGGTGCTGGGAAAACTAGACAGCTACAAGTAAAAGAATGAAATGAGAACAATCCCTAACACCATACACAAAAATAAACTCAAAATGGATTAGAGACCTAAATGTAAGACCGGACACTATAAAACTCTTAGAGGAAAACATAGGAAGAACACTCTTTGACCTAAATCACAGCAAGATCTTTTATGACCCACCTCCTGTAGTAATGGAAATAAAAACAAAAAAACAAATGGGATTTAATGAAACTTAAAAGCTTTTGCACAGCAAAGGCAACTACAAACAAGACAAAAAGGCAACCCTCAGAATGGGAGAAAATATTTGCAAACGAATCAATGGACAAAGGATTAATCTCCAAAATATATAAACAGCTCATGCAGCTCAATATTAGAAAATAAACAACCCAATCCAAAAATGGGCAGAAGACCTAAATAGACATTTCTCCAAAGAAGACATACAGATGGCCAAGAAGCTCATGAAAAGCTGCTCAACATCACTAATTATTAGAGAAATGCAAATCAAAACTACAATGAGGTATCACCTCACACCAGTTAGAATGGGCACCATCAGAAAATCTACAAACAACAAATGCTGGAGAGGGTGTGGAGAAAAGGGAACCCTCTTGCACTGTTGGTGGGAATGTAAATTGATAGAGCCACTATGGAGAACAATATGGAGGTTCCTTAAAAATCTAAAAATAGAACTACTATACCACCCAGCAATCCCACTACTGGGCATATACCCTGAGAAAACCATAGTTCAGAAAGACACATGCACCACAATGTTCATTGCAGCTCTATTTACAATAGCCAGGTCATGGAAGCAACCTAAATGCCCATAGACAGCTGAATGGATAAAGAAGATGTGGTACATATATACAATGGAATATTACTCAGCCATAAAAAGGAAAGAAATTGGGTCATTTGTGGAGATGTGGATGGATCTAGAGACTGTCATACAGAGTGAAGTAAGTCAGAAAGAGAAAACCAAATATCATATATTAACGCATACATGTGGAACCTAAACCTTGGTGCAGATGAACCGGTTTGCAGGGCAGAAATAGAGACACAGATGTAGAGAACAAACGTATGGACACCAAGAGGGGAAAGTGGCAGGGGGGCTGGTGGTGGTGGGATGAATTGGGCAATTGGGATTGACATATATATACACTAATATGTATAAAATAGATGACTAATAAGAAGCTGCTGTTTGGGGCTTCCCTGGTGGCGCAGTGGTTGGGAGTCTGCCTGCCGGTGCGGGGGACGCGGGTTCGGGCCCTGGTCTGGGAGGATCCCGCATGCCGCGGAGCGACTGGGCCCATGAGCCACAATTGCTGAGCGTGCGCGTCTGGAGCCTGTGCTCCGTGGCGGGGGAGGCCGCGATGGTGAGAGGCCCGCGCACCGCGGTGAAGGGTGACCCCCGCTTGCCGCGACTGGAGAAGGCCCTCGCGCAGAGACGGGGACCCAACACAGCCATGAATAGATAAATAAATAATAAATAAAAATTAAAAAAAAAAAAAAGAAGCTGCTTTTTAAAAAAGTAAATAAAATAAAATTCAAAAATTCAAAAAAAAAAAGATGGCATCTAAAAAAAAAAAACAGGTAAATTAGGACCTCCCTGGTGGTGCAGTGGTTAAGAATCCGCCTGCCAATGCAGGAGACACGGGTTCGAGCCCTGGTCCGGGAAGGTCCCACATGCCTTGGAGCAACTAAGCCCGTGTGCCACAACTACTGAGCCCACATGCCACAACTACTGAAGCCTGTGTGCCTAGAACCCGTGCTCTGGAACAAGAGAAGCCTCTGCAATGAGAAGCCTGCGCACAGCAATGAAGAGGAGCCCTGGCTTGCCGCAACTAGAGAAAGGCTGCACAGCAACGAAGACCCAACTCAGCCAAAAATAAATAAATAAATAAATTTATATTTTAAAAAAAGATGAGATGAATCAGATTGAAAGGATAAGATTGGGGAAATGACAGAATGGTGAAAAATGAGAACAGTTAGGATAGAAAGAATGAAATAAAACAGATGAATCAAAAATGGACATGGCATAGGGCAGCATGGAGGAAAAGGAGGAATAAAAACAAGAGGAGAAGAAAACAAAGGGACAGGAGCAACTAACTCATTTTAAGTGTATATTCCATGCCATAATTTGGCCTGGAGAGCATCCCCCTTCATAGCAGAGTCAAGTCCTACACTGCTTTCTACAGAGTTAACTTCTCCACCAATTTCCTCTCTCTCATGCTGTTCAATGCTCCAAGCTTCTTTGGAGTTTAGCCCCTTGTCATTCCAACTTCCCCATAGGCTGTGTACATATTTTGAAATCTGAAATAAATATTGTTCAACTATTCGCTCATTGTCCTAAATCATTTGCAATTACAGACCCCAACGGCCTTGATGTAATTTACAAATGTCAAATGAGAAATCCCTTATTATATGTTCTGGTCATTTCTGTCAAAGATCAGATGATTGGGAGCACAGCTAAAATCCAAATGAAAACATCAGTGATGTGGTAAAACAAAAATCCTACCCTTCCCACCCTTCCACCCTCAAGAGAGAAGTATTTCTGAATTGAATTAGACACTTTCTCCTAAAAAAATGGTTTGGCTCACCAAGATTTTCTACCCTGACTGAGGGAAGTTACATAGTGTTGCAGCAGGGTTTTGGTTTTGGGGGGTTTTTTTTTCCTTTTTTTTCAATTACAAACTGTAGGTTAAGGTTTTGTTCCAGCCAGCACATAGTGTCTGTGTGTGGTTTCTGTAGTATTAGCTCCTAAATTATTTTTTTATTCAAAGTTTTAATCTCAATTTGATTAAGCTGACCTACCTAAAACCTCAGGGTATCAGGTAGATGTTTATTTGTCAGGATGTCTCCTGCCTGTCATGTTGTTTTTGATCTCATCTGAGAATTCTACAATATGGTTGGGAGTGTTCATCAGGATGCAGGAGCCTCTGGTGGGATTTTATTGCCTTTCCCAACAGGCTAAGTGCTTCTAACTTATTGAGATGATTGCTGCCATCCTCTCACTTTCTCATCAAGCATAAAGGGCAGATGAGTGGATGTCTCTGCTAAGTGATCACTCAGTGCATCAATTTGAGGCAATGGGCCGGAAAGGGTTTTATCTTAAATGGTATTTTTGTACTTTCACAAGTTGAATGTCACTAGAAATCCTTGATAGCACCACCTGACAGTTACCCACAGCTGCCAAATCTCCTTTCTCAAGATACAGGCTCTTCAGCCTCACTGACTGAATGCCTTAGTCTCTTAGCAAACCAGCAAAGGATGGAGTCTATCCACTGGGCCGGCATCAGACTGGGAGAGTCATCATTCTCCGCAGTCATCCAGAGCCATGAGGCAGGACTACGCAGGTAGGGGGCTCTGCTTCCGGACTCTTCTTATGAAAAACCCACATCAGCTGAAGGAGTCTCTGTTCCTTACAAACCCATTGAGTGTGGCATGGGGCCTGACATATAGTGGGTGCTCAGTAAATCTTGGCCAACGTATTAATTATTAATTTATAACATGCACTAATTACTATGAATTAATGAATACAACATTGCCAAAGACTTCGTTTCTCTTTCCTTATTCCTTTTACCACAGGAGTATTAGAGACTGTTTTGTATTATATTATAGACTGGTTTGCTTCTCAGAATTAATTTTTGTGCCCAGAGAGAACGCCACTTTCACCTTACCCTAATTAAAAGATTCCAAAGAAAAAGAAAGATTTACATAATATTTACACAGCTTTGTAGGAATAATTCTGATCAAGAGTCATGAGTTAAATAAAAAAGAATCATAGGTTAAACTTTCATACATAAAACAAGCTACCTTAAGTGTTGGTTACTTGTATACACAAGGGTGCTCCAAATTCAGGAAGGAATTAAGCACATCTTTTGAGCAGGATCTAGAAAACTATCCATATCTGTGCTTTCCTGAATTACAAACAGGTGAGCTTTTCATTGTGAGTTCCTACTGGGGGAAGATGAAGTGTTAGTTGAGTACAGGGACCACGTCGTCACTTGTGTACCCCCCAGAACCTAGCAGTGTGCTTAGGATGGAGAAAACAGTATTGATGGAATTCATAAAACTTTGGAATCATAATGTTCAGAGTTCAAATTCTAGTTCAGCCTTTTACAACTGTTCTACTTCCTTCGACATCTCTAATCCTCACTTTCCTGATCTGGAAAGTTATGTCAATACTCACCTTGCAGGATCATTATATGCATTAAAAGAGACGAATTATATAGATTGCCCAATATTTAGTAGGTGCTCAATAAATATCATTCAAGTGAAATTCCCCTGGGTCATTATTTTTCCCTTCAATTGTTCTGAAGCAGGTTTCCTTCTTTGCAGAGTTTCTCATTTTGCAATTTATGTGAGTCAATCTCATCCCATCACAAGAGCGATGCAATGTTCTCCCAAAGAATTATTGTTCCAAGAATGTGGAACCAGAATGGCTCTTTAACTTTATCTGACAGAAGGCCATTTCAATATCTGTTTCATTAAATAAAGGTCGGTAGGGCAATATTCACCCTAAACCCATTTGAACCATAGTGAGTTGTATCCTTGCCCTTCAAAATGGCTTTACATTCTCAGCTCAGGGCTATGAAAGTTGACATATTTATTCTGAGAATATATAATAGGCTCATTGCCACATTAGAACTTTAATTTCGCTGAATGACAAATCAATTAACCACATTTTGCTTTAATTCTCTTGCCTAAGACATTCAAGTTGAATTCTGGAAACAATCATTTCTGTTCTGGTCCCGTATTTTGGAATATTTTTTTTACAGCTGATGCTTCTGTTTTTACCAACTGTGTCGACTTCAGAGTCATTAACAAGCATGAATAGCTCATGGATTTAATGTGCTCTTTGGCAGAAATGAAAAATACTGGGATTTTGAGCAAGGACCCAGCAATGATAAAACTCCTCTGCAGCTGCTGAGGAAGAACATCAAGTTCCACCAACATCCTAGTAGATAGACGTTGTCTTTCAGAATATTCACAAATAGATTTTTAAAGTGATAATTCTGATGGAGTGTAGAGAAATGGCCTCACATCTTTTACAGGTGAGTGTAAACTGGTACTCTGGATATAATTTGACCATATTAATCAAAAATGGATATTTAGCATCTAGGAAATTATCCTAAGGAAATTATCATAAAGATACATCTATAAAAACTTTTGTAGTATTAATTTTAATGGTGAAATTTGGAAACATTCTAAAATTTAACAATAAAGGATCAATTAAGTGAAATGTGGTACATCCATTCAATGGATTTTCAATGGGAAAGTATCCAGTCATTTCCATATAGAAGAGCTTTCAACGTAGAAAGGATTACTTCCTCTTCCTATCTTGTTGGGATATCCCCATGAGTCACATCTTCTTGTTTCTTGAGACGATATCTGCCCTCCCCTATCTATGAAGCTTTAATGGTGAACAGATTGTATCCAAGAGGAACTAGTTTTCTGCAAAAGGATAATGAAGATGGAGACATTCTAAAATGTGAGGCTGATTACATATGTATTTTAATATTCTATGATGATGGGCACTAAACTGTGGGCAGTGGTTATCCTGGATGATGGGATTAAAGAGAGTCATTCATGTTCCCTGAATTGTTCAGATATTTCACAAAGTTTTATCAAGAGGGGAAAAATGCTTATGTTGAAATTTAAAAATGGAAAAGTTATTATGCTGGCCCAATGCACAAATACTTTGAAGCTAGAGTGATAGTAAATTAAGTATGCTAAACATTAATTGAGATCAGTGTTATTAATAAAGCAGCAGCAAGATAATAAAATAACTATAAGCCAACATCTCGAATCACTGTGCACTTTCAAGGAGTATTGCCTCAGAGACTCATCTGCTATGGATTATGTCATAACTACTGGCAATACAAGGTAATTTTGACTTAATCATATATTTCAGAAAGGATTAATGTTAGAAAATATTCAATTATCTTTCTTTTCTTTGTTGGGTGCACATGATGGCAAAGAACTTATTTGACATGGAAATTCCCATTTCTACAATTTACAGTATGTCACATCACATGAAGAAAAACTAAGCACTAGAGGCCTAGAAGAAAACAACTCAGTTGGCCTCCTAACCAGTGGTTTTAATGGCACAATAGTGTCCCTGAGGAGACACAGGGTTTGCATAATGACTATTTAGAGTTTATTCTGCCTAAATCACCACTACTTGTAATTAGAAAGAATCATAGCATTCTAAGTAGATCTATAATTTGAGAGAGAAGAAAGTTGCTCTTTTTTTTTCTTTTTGGCCACGTGGCATGTGGGGTCTTAGTTCCCTGACCAGGGATCGGACCCGTGCCCCTGCAGTGGAAGTGCAGAGGGACCACCAGGGAAGTTCCCAAAAGGTTGCTCTTTTTTAAAAAATGGACTTGACTATACTCTGGATCCAATCAAACCATTAGATTATTTTGTGGAGCTGAAATGGGTAAAGAAACTAGCAAGGATTGGCACCTACCATTTGAAGTATTTCTTAAACATTGCTTGGGAACAGAGAATCTTACCTTGCTCAGGGCATGTGGCGGCCTTAAGCTTATTCACCATCTGCACAATGTGAGGAAGATGGCCTTGAATCCATTCAAGAAGCTGGGCTGTTTAAATGGAGAAATTTAACCTTCAAAATGTTCAAGGGAACTAGGTTTACAAAACAACTTGCAGGAACGCTGTGCTCATTTCTGCCAATAACACAATAATTTACATTTTAATCTTTGTGCTCTACAGTTACCATAGCAGTGAAAGATACACAGTCAACAGGATTATGTCAATTTCAATGACGATATAATCAGCAGTTAAGCTAATCTGTCCATGGCAATTAAATTTACTATCAGCAATAGTGCTGCCGCCTACTATGTCATTAAAATTTTCTGTAAATGTTAACTAAAATGGCAGCCTGCATGGAAACAAAAAACAAGATCTTATGAAAAGTGAGCTTTGTGTTTCCATTAACAGAAGACTCAGCTTTAGTCACAGCTCTTGGTGGAAGGAATGATATAAAAAGTAGAGAACTGTGGCCTAGTTTGTCTGCCTGGAGTCAGACATTTTCTTAAATCATCTTTCTGTTCTTTGACATATCAGAGAACCAGAAATGGGACCTGCAGTCACACTGCAGCCTGGTACAACCCTATTGATGGCATGTCTACAGATGTCACTAGCTTTTAGCAAATCTTTTTGTTTCTGTGATCATGAGGAGCCTTGATTCTGGTTCGTGGGTTGAGGCAACAGATGTGTGAAGCGGAGAGATGGGTGTCTTGGTCCTGTCGGGGACCTGCAACCATCACCATGGAAAGTTTTGCACATTCCACGTCAAGGTGAGCTCTAACTAAACTGACCAAATTTGGCCTTTTAAAAAGTAACTTGGGCTTCCCTCATGGCGCAGTGGCTGAGAGTCTGCCTGCCAATGCAGGGGACACGGGTTCGAGCCCTGGTCTGGGAGGATCCCGCATGCCGCGGAGCGGCTGGGCCCGTGAGCCACAATTGCTGAGCCTGCGCGTCTGGAGCCTGTGCTCCGCAACAAGAGAGGCCGCGATGGTGAGAGGCCCGCGCACCGCGATGAAGAGTGGCCCCCGCTCTCCGCAACTGGAGAAAGCCCTCACACAGAAACGAAGACCCAACACAGCCAAAAATTAAATAAATAAATTAATTAATTTTAAAAAAAAAAAGTAACTTGACATGTACACACTGCTATGTTTAAAATAGATAACCAACAAGGACCTACTGCATAGCACAGGTAACTCTGCTCATTACTCTGTAATAACCTAAATGGGAAAAGAAATTGAAAAAGAATAGACACATGTGTACGTATAACTGAATCACTTTGCTGTACACCTGAAACTAACACAACATTGTTAATCAACTATACTCCAATTTAAAATAAAAAGTAACTTGAAAACAAACTTTTATGCATTTCTTTAAGATCTCGGGACTTCCCTGGTGGTCCAGTGGGTAAGACTCTGCTCCCAATGCAGGAGGCCCGGGTTTGGTCCCTGGTTGGGGAACTAGATCCCACATGCATGCTGCAACTAAGAAGTCTACATGAAGCAACTAAGAAGTCCTCATGCCTCAACTAAAAAGATCCCGCATGCCGCAACTAAAGATCCCAAGTGCCACAACTAAGACCCAGAGCAGCCAAAATAAACAAACAAGTAAACAAATACATACATAAATAAATAATAATAATAAAAAAAGATTTCAACCTCTAGCCCTGCCTCCTAGATGTCTAAGACTGAATAAGACTTCAAGGCATGGATACCACAGGGATTTCTCAAATCACCCTTGCTCAAGTCCACCCGGGACGGATCCGTCTTGAAATCCAAGCCCCTTCCTCATTGTTTTAACTCTTTTGGGTCCAGGCAGGTTGGGACAAGTGGTAAAGAGGCCAATACATTCTCATAAGGGCACAAAGCAGAAGTTCCCATGTCCAGTGTCCTCTAGCAAACATTCCTTGACCATCCAGGTCAGAGAACTCTTCCTTCAGAGCGTCCGAGTGAACACTGCTGTGATTTGGCCCTTAAACTTAAACAAACAACCAATGATACAAGGAGCTATCGGGTATATTGTTTGCTCAGCTAGACTGCAAATTCATTCAATTAAGAGCCACGTCCATATTTTGTTGTGTCTCCTGGTTCATAATACAATTCCTTAAATATATTAGGAACTCAATAAACTCTTGTTGACTGACTGATTACAGGGATGGTTTTCTAGTCATTTTCCTACATTCAGCACATAGATGGCTTTTGCTGATTACCAGGGCAGTTTTTGAATAAATAAATAAATGAAATAATAGAATGAGACATTAGGACCTTAGGAAGAATTAGTGAGACAGATTTAGCAGAAAGGCCATGTAATAGAAAGAAATGAGTGCTGCTCTGGGACCCTAGGAAACTAGATTTAAATCATCCTCCAAAACTTAATTTGCTAAATGATGTTGGAGAAATCATTTCACCTTTAGTCTCCAGTATTATTCTAAATAAAATGCAGGGCTTGGAATAGGTGGTTTCTCTAGGACTTTAGAAGAGAAAAAAACAAGGAATGGAATATGAGTTCAAGTTTTACTCAGGGCTAGCTCTACAAGAGAGTGGGTCTCCATAGAGCCCATCCAGCTAAAAAAAAAAAAAGAATTCTCTCAATAGAGAAAATGGCTCAAAAATGGCCCATTCTAATACAGCTTTGAAATACATTGTTGGAGTTGGTTAGATATTATTTTATTTAGAATTTTTCACATCTATGGACCCAAGTGAAATCAGTCTAATTTTCTTTTCTTATCCTTCTTGGGCTTTGGAATCAATGTTACATTAGCCTCATGAGGTGAGTTGGACTCAATATGTTTGTCTTTCCCTAACAATTTCTTAAACTTATCAATATCTCTGTATTTCCTCCACACAGAACATTGTCCTTAGCACAGTCTCACCCATCCCTTTTTCTGCACTTCTCCACACACGCCCTACTGGTATTGTCTAGAAGTTTAGTTTTGGATTGTTATAGATATAATTTTTCTCTCTCTATTTTTTAGTTCTTTTTTATTTAAACAAGAATGAGATTTTCTAACTTATCCTTATTTCCCACACCAAATAGCGTTTTCCTGGTAATATATTTTTCTTAGTGGAATATTCAATCCAATTGTGTTTTCAAATATGGTCTTTGTTAATATTTCTGTGTCACTTTGGGGCTTAAAAAATTAGTTAGCTATATAGAAAATTAGGTGTTTGAGGCTGTTGTATTTTTATCCCTTCAGCATCTTGAAAATATTACTTTATGCATCCGGGGTTACTATTGAGAAGTCCAATGTCTATCTGATTCTTTTTTCTTATATGTAATGAGCTTTTATTCTTTAAAATCTTTGAGAGTTTCCTATTTATTTTCAGTGGTCATATATTTCACTGTAATGTATCCCACTGAGGGCTCCTATCATTTATTTTTTGGCACATTGTAAGTCTTTTAAAACTGAGTTCTTAGGTCTTTTTTTTCTAATTCTGGGAAATTCTCAAAATTATTTCTTCAAATTTTTCCTCCCCTACCTTGATTTCTTTCCTTTGCTTCTGAGATTTCAGCTATATGATTTTTGACCCATATCACTTAACGTTTCTTTTGTATTCCCATCTGTTGTACCTATCTTTTTACAGTGTCTTGTTTTAATATTCTAATTTATTAACTTGTTCTTTTTATCCATTCTACTATCAATCTGTATTTTATTTTATTTATTTATTTATTGGCAGCACCTCACAGCTTGTGGTATCTTAGTTCCCTGACCAGGGATCGAACTCTTGCCCCTTGCAGTGGAATCATGGAGTCCTAACCACTGGACTTCCAGGGAATTCCCTTTTATTTTATTTTTATTTTTTAAGAGACTTTTTATTTTATTTTATTTTATTTTTTTGGCTGCATTGGGTCTTTGTTGATGCGCAGGGGCTTTCTCTATTTGCAGCAAGCGGGCTTCTCATTGAGGTGGCTTCTCTTGCTGTGGCTTGTGGGCTCTAGAGCGCAGGCTCACTAGTTGTGGCTCACAGGCTTAGTTGCTCCACGGCATGTGGGATCTTCTCGGACCAGGGATCGAACCCACGTCCCCTGCATTGGCAGGCAGATTCTTAACCGCTGTACTGCCAGGGAAGTCCCTATTTTATTTTTTTATGTTCCATATCTCCAGTTGGCTTCTTTTTCATAATGGAAGCAATAGCTTCAAGTTTCCAATATTTTCCCTTTTCATTTTTAGTATATTGTTAGACTAATTGTAAATGATTCTTCTCTCTGGTCCACAAATTCCACTTCATCTGGTAACAGTGCTCCAGTGTGTCTTTAGATGATAGTACTTACACTCCTCAGGGGTCTTCCAGTTGCTGCTCGTGAGCTCACATTTCCCTGAGATTATCTGCTACCTTGACTGCAAATGCAAAATGGGGAAGAGGGAGAACATCTCAGGCCCTAGCTTGGATCGATTCTGTTGGGAATATATATCTGGAGCTGGAAATATACTGAGGCAGATTGTTTTTGGAATTACAAACTGGACTCTCTCATTGTCTGTTACTTCCTATATCAATCCCAAGCACTCCGGGTAAACCTCCGTCCTAGGGCCTCACATTTTTCAACACCCTCATCTCCAGGCTGTAAGCATCTGATGGGACTGAAGGGGTGGAAGCCTGTCAGGGCCGGTGGGATCATGTTGGGAGAAGAAAACGCCTGGGTGCTGGCAACCTGCTGTGTTACCTGCTCCTCCCTTCAGCTGGGCTCTGCACCACTCCAGATTGGGCTGCTTTTCCGCCTCTTAGTGTCTCTGGCACAGCAGTGGTGGAGCCAGGGCATGCGGGGAATAGAACAGGCATAGCCTGAAAGCACTCTCTCACACCTAGTCCCACACACCGCTGGTGGAGGTTATTTCCCATGCCCTCCACCTCCCAATCCCAAACAGGAAACTAACCACCTTCCATCTCTCACCATGCATTTCCTCCGAGTTTTATTTCATTTTGGGGGGATCCATCAACCTCTCTCTCTTGCTTTTATGGCAAATCCAAGGTAAAGTTTGAGAAAGGAATTCAGCTGCATGTTAATATAACATCTTTTCAGGAATGGACAATTCACCAGTGATTGAATTGGTCACTAGGGATCCTAGAGGATGAATTCCTGTTGTTTTTTTTTAATATTAAAAATCTTTAAAAATTTTATGCTGGATCCTTATATATAAAATAGATAAAATGAGCAACGCTCTCATTGAAGCAGGAGTGGGGACCAGAATTCAGCCTCCTCCCCACCACCCCCCAGTCCCATGGGAATCCCACAGAACTCTCTATGGAAGCCTAGAACTGCGAAGAATGCAGTCTGAAAAATCATCATTCTACATCTAGAGTGTGGCAGTGTCTATATTTTCATTTATTCTATTTTTGTCTTGTTAATTAACAATTCATTGTATGAGTGAAAGACTTTATTTCTTTTCTTACTAAATGCATCACTTTTAAAAAAAATTTTTATTTATTTTTGGCTGAGTTGGGTATTCATTGCTGCGCGCAGGCTTTCTCTAGTTGCAGCGAGCGGGGGCTACTCTTCGTTGCGGTGCACGGGCTTCTCATTGCGGTGGCTTCTCTTGTTGCGGAGCACAGGCTCTAGGCGCGCGTGCTTCAGTAGTTGTGGCTCGCGGGCTCTAGAGCGCAGGCTCAGTAGTTGTGGCGCACGGGCTTAGCTGCTCCGCGGCATGTGGGATCTTCCGGAGCCAGGGCTCAAAGCCGTGTCCCCTGCACTGGCAGGCAGATTCTTAGCCACTGCACCACCAGGGAAGTCCCAAAATGCATCCCTTTTTTTTTCTTGTTTCTACTGGTAGGAAAGAGTAAGATGAGTTGGTGGTCCCCAGGCGTACTTGCCTTCTTAAGTTTTCTGTGGATGAGAAAATGTTTAAAACCTTTCTCATCTTAGCTAGATCTCAGTCTTAGGCAATGTCCAAGAGTTTTAGGGGGTTAGACTCTGTAAACAACTGTAAGAGAGCAATCTACATTGCTTTCACTTCTGGCTAATGAAGAAACTGTATAAATGTCTGCATCAGACCCAGAATCTGGCCTGTGGGGATAAAGATTATTGATAGAGAATGGAAAACTGCTCTTTCCTTCAACTAATCATCACCCGTCCAGCTGATAAAACCACCCCTCCATCAGATAGTTCCTGAGCATCTACAGCAGAGCTCTTGAAGAGTTGGGGCTTCAGCTTGCTCATTCCTGTGTCCCCCCCAGAGTCTGGCATAATAAGCACAAGGTAGGTACTGAAAAAATATGTGGGAGCCAAAGACCTTGTCCTTGAACTCATGGGTTTAGGCTGTCAGAGTGGGCAAAACTGTTCCTAAACTTCTACTGCAATTGTCAAGATAAGCAATACAACCTTGCAAGGGCTTCCTCAAAGTTAACTTATATTTCTACTGCCACAGCTAGCTGGCCTCTTGAATGAAATGGAGACCAGCCCTGTCTGCAAAGTCCCTAAGACAAGGAAGGAACTTTACACTTGAAGACACAAGACTAATTTGTTTATTAGGTGCGTTCTATAAGTTGAGGAGGGAAATTTTTGGCAAATAAATAAATAAATAAATAATCAGGTAAATGAAGGCTTTTAGGGCAAAGAAGGAGCTCAGGAAGAGGAAGGAAGCGGAGTCTTTGCATAGTTCTAAATGAACAGAAGGTGGCAGCCGTAGGCAACGTGGATTCGCGGCAGAAATGCAGCACTTGCAAAAACCAGGGACAGGAGGCTTTGAGAAGAGAAGGTCAGAAGGTGACTAACTATTTCTTTATCACAGAGACCATGGTGTGGCACGTTCGTCCTCTCTACTGGGTCGCGGGATGCAGCGTCTTACATGATTTGCCTGGGCATCCCATATCCGGTCATGCCTGCCTGGGACGCTCCCTTGTTGCTGCCCATCTGCAGGCCTATTACGTTCTGTCCCTGGCGAAGCTGCTCCTCTGAAAATCCTCTCCGGTTCTGCTGGGCTTTCCTGGGCAGAAGGAGTGAGATGAAACAATGTCATTCTGTTTTCAAAACTTTTCCAAGATATGCAGTTACACAGGCTCTTCTGAGGGTCACCAAATAGAAGGGCAGGCCTTATACTGAACTATAGTCCTGCCAGGAACTATGGCCCTACCCTGGGCTATGGCCCTACCCTGGCCTTGGCCCTACCCTGGGCAGTGATCCTACCCTGGGCTATGGCCCTACCCTGGGCTATGATCCTATGAAATATGGCCCTACCCTGGGCTATGGTCCTATCATAAACGGGCCCTGCCATGAAACATGACCTCTCGACATCTTAGAAGCTCAGGTGATTTTCCAGAATTCCCACAGCAAAGAACCAGTGCTGCCTCTCTGGATACTTTACTCTCAGACAGCTTGCCTGTCCCCCCTTCTCACAGTTACCTCAAGCCCTTGTGAAAATTAAAATCAGCTCTTCTTACAAATCATGTCATTAATCCTACTCCACCTTCCCTGTATGGGGCCAAGGATTAATGTCCCACTTTAAAGCTGAGGGATGTAGGTGTTAGGAGGGGAAATTTCCTACTCTAGACCAGAGGTTTGCAAACTTTGGTGAAGAACCAGATAGTAAATAATGTTGGTTTTATGGGCCACATAGACCATGGTAGATCACTAAAAAAATGGGGGCTAAAACCAGGGTTTCAATTGACCAATATCTAGGAGCTTTTCAGACCAGGTTCATTTAAAATGTCACAAGCTGGTACCTTTTCATAACTGTCAAGAAGAGGAGGGGATTAGGGGAATGAAGAGTCAATCATCTGCTACAACATGCTTTTTTCATCTCTCACTGAGCTAGGGGTGGAGTTTAAGCGCCCTTGCTACCCCTCCCCCCCCCCAAAAAACAAACAACAAAGCAAATAATCTCTTTAGGGAAAGGCCCTTTACTGACATGACTTATAACTTATTATCCACTTCTGGCCTCCTCCAAGAGTGACAGACAGCGCTATCAATGGATATGCTGGGACGACAGGACTGTCTCAGGACTCTCCTGGCAAATAAAAGATGTTTTCCCTTCATTATGTGAGGAAAATAATTAAATAAATAAGTAGATTCAGGGCTACTTGGCTCCTAGTGAAACCAAGTTCAAATGTCAAGCCACCTGTGAGAAAAGTCATTCATCTCTGCTCAGTCTCAAGAGAGACGTAACCTGGGCAGAGCTGGAGGATCCAGGTATCTAGTAGGAAAGGCCCAGCGACTTCTGCCCTGGGTGGTGTATTGGCCTGAACAGGCAGCATCGGTCTTTCCTTGCTCTGGGGGATTCGGTTATGGGGCTGGGAGTGCTTGTTGCTAGGCTGGACTTTGCGTCAAAACAGCCTCTGGGGAGCTACAAGGCTTCAGATGCTCGCTCTTGTTAAAATCATCCTCTGCCTGGGGAGGGAGAGGGTGTGTGGCTGGGAAGGGACTTTTACCTGTGAAACCAGGATGGCTCTCCCCGGTAGCAGCCATCATCCTTGGTGACTGCAACGCTGCCTAGAGCCATCAGGGTCCTCTGCACGGCCGCCATGTCCTTCCCTGGAAGCCAAAGGAGAGATTAAAGCCAAGCATGTGTCAGGGCCAAGGAAGAGGGAAGGATGGGGCTGGACCTCTGGGAAGAAAGTTCTCATAGGAGGCTGTAGGTGAGCACATTCAAGGGAGAGGGATACAAGATACTCCTCAAAGTGGCCTGAAGACAACCATGGCCAAACTTCTCAGAAAGGAGCAAAAAATCTCCTGGCTAATTATTCTCTATATGGTACATGCCAGTGTACCATAGCGAGTTTCTAATCCGTTCACAGTTGTTACATGAATAACACATTCCAAACACTGAGCAACTCAAACAGCGGTAGATCCCTGCCCTAAGCAGAGGCCCTGGCCTCGGTAGGTTCTACGGGCGGTGGTAAGGGGAGGTGCTGTGGGTAAGCTGGCGTGAGGTCTGCACAAGAGGATTTTCGTAAGGACTGGAAAGAAAAAAGGAAAGCGGAAAGAAATTTACTGGTGGGTTAACTGCACCAAAGCCCAGGTGGCTTCTTTCTTTTACTTTATCTGGGTTAAAAGGGTCTAAAATCACCCATGTGCATCAAATTGAGTTTTCACTTGGCTCTTTGGGCTGGAGGCCTGGCAGATGGAGAAAAGCAAATCAACACAGAGCACTCCAGCATGACACAATGAGAAGCTCTTCATTCTGTGCTGCTTGAGAGGAGCTAAATGGAGACAATAAATAAATGGCTTGTGTGTGTTTGTGAGAGAGAGAGAGAGACAGAGAGAGATGTGTGGTGTGCTCCCTCACACAGTGGAAGGGGACACTGTCACCCGAGGAGCCCAGGGACCCTTCACCCACTGGGCTACAAGGTAGCCTCCTCTTCCCATTCTTTCTCCCCTCCCCCCTTCCCATTCTTTCTCCCCTCCCCCCTTCCAGTGGACCGACGTGTCCTGGACAAGGAAAGGGAAAGATGCTACTGTGTGGTTAGCCCCGCAATTTAGAACCAGATCGAAGGTCCACGCACGAGTGTGCAATGCAAAAGCTACAGGGCTATGCGGGGGGAGGGTGGCTGCATTCAGCCTGGCAGGGGCTGTGAAAGTCAAGGGCAAACACTGAAGGTCCTCTTGAGACCGAGTGAACCATCTGTAATCTCCGGCTGGGCTGCTGCAGCCCGGTCACCGGGGAATACAGAATTACAGGGGAAAGGCAGACAGAAAGTGAGAATGGCGCATAACTCTAACAAAATAAACAATTAGGGCCCACAGAGGAAGTCCAGGTCAGGATGTCCATTTATTCAAAGAGGAGAGAGAGACAGCAGATCCTTCTTTCCTTGCCTCTCTCCCCATCCCCTGTCCCACATTAACCACAGGACGATTTCCTGGATCCTGAGGCCCTGTGGGATCGATTGATGGATACAGGGATGAGAGGTTCTCAGTGGAGAGACCCCCGCCCCCCCAGAAGCAAGGAACAGCTGGGGTGGTGGAGAAAGGAGGACCTGGGCAGCAGATGGAAGGAGGAGGGCACAAGGGATACTGAGAAGGCAGAGAGAGGAAACGCAGAGGAGGTTATGAGAATGATCCTTCTCTTCCGCAGATGAAAAGCATTTCTGTAAGTGTCACTGTATTACAGGATACATTTTTTTTTTTTTTGACAGAACTGGCATGATGATATTCTGAAGGATCACCATGGGAAGAGATAGGAAGAAGGTTTGCTTTCAAGTAGTGAGTCATTAAAGAGAACCTCGAGGAACTATGAAGCACATGGAGGCTTAGGAAGGTCCAGGTACATCACTCATCTCTACTCTGTATGTAAAGCACACCGGAAACCTGTTTCCGGTGGTTGGAAACAGCGCGCATCTGGCATGTCCAGGATCTGGGGAAATGTGGAGCCTGGCACCCGGCAACCAGCCACAGATACTACCCTGGAGGCCCGGGGTGGGAAGCAAACTCTGTTAAACCAAAAAGACCCGGTCCCCACTACATATGGCTAATGCATATACTGCATGAACCCAGAAAGGACACAGGGAATTAATTTGGGGGCAAGGGTAAGATATCCAGGCTCCCTGACCTATAAATCTCACCCCACCTTCATCCCAGGAGAGTGCAAAAGGAAGCAATTGCACCATTGGGGCAGAAGAAGCTGGGGAAGGAGGCATTAGACAGGAACAAACTGGAAAAGCTTTTTTTTTTAAAGAAAGGGCCAGAGACAAGAGATTTGTTATAAATGATAGGCTTGACACTTTATTATAAGTGACCTTGCCCCTGTGGACTTGATATGATTCCTCCCAATGTGTGGATGGGAAAATTAACTCAGGGAGGTTAATTAATTTCCCAGAGCCACCCAACAAGTGAATCAGGGCCCAGATCTAGCTCAGGTCTGTCTGAACTCAGAGCCTGTAATCAGTCCAGGAGGCCACACCGCCATCTCCCATGGGTGCCCCACACAGGCTGGTCGGGAGGCACGGTGCTCAGTGATCAGGAATGACCTGAAGGGTGGCAGTGGCTGCTTCAGTGCCAGGCCAGAGGGAGACACTGGAGGGATACCAATGGGGCATAGTTCTTGGGCCCCACAAAATCTGGGGCACCAACTTCAAATGACCGTAAGTCTATGTTTTGTCTGGAATAATTTCTCAAGGTCTCAACCCAAATAAGATGAAAGCAAAAGAAAGCAGTTGGGGCCCAGAGTCCCCCATCAGTTTGCAGATCAAGTTAAAATAATTATTGTCAAGATTCTAAATAACATAACAAACAGAAATCTGCCTTCTGTAACCAGTTCATGTCTAGTTCATTTTCTAATAGACATTCCTTGGAAAGAATTCCAGTGTTTTGGACTAACCAAATGGGAAGAGGGTCTCTTTCCAGCCTCATTTCTCTTGCCAGTTCAGAAGCCCAGATCAAGTGCTGTTGGGTAGAAGGGGGCGGTGTGTGGAGACTGAATCCTGTAGCTGAGGGTCAAAAATTGAAATGTCTGAAGGAGCAGTGAGATGAGGGAAGATCTGTGAAGTGAGTCAGTTATAAAGCAACAAAAGCTGAGCTTCTTGTATCACAACAATGTGTGCCATCCGCCTAGAACCGAGCCTGCTGCAGAACATGGTTTCCCAAGCTTCTGGGACTACTTATGGGATGGGGTTGGGAGGCCTTTCTAAAAATATGAAATTTGAGGTCATCCCTGGACAAACTGATTTGTCAGTCCTGGGGTGGGGTCTGGGAGTTTGTATTTTTAATAATCTCCCCATGTGATTCATGCCATCAGACAACTTTGAGATGCATGGGTTTCACCTGATGACTCCCAACTGGACTGAGCATCAGAATTACCTGAGGATCTTGAAAATTCAGATTCTGGGACAATATCCTGTGATGATTCTGACGCAGCCAGATGCATAAGCAAGCACTGCCCCAGTACTTCAGTTTTTAATTTTTAAAAACATCCCAGTGTCTGGCATGTGGTAGGTACGAAATAAAAGTTGTTAAGCGGTAATTCCTTGCTTCAGAGATATCGTCCACAAGGTCAGAAGTCACATCGATAGTTAAAGGGTTCTGACACAAGTTGGGAGCCTGCTCAGAGCTCCAGCAGCCTGGAATCTCTTTGTTCCCTGAAAGCTACCCCCAGAAACTTCGGCAAGACAGCTTGAAAGCTGCTGCTCAAGCTAGTTTTCCAAGAAGAAGGAGAACAGTTCTAAAGAAGTACCAACTAGGTGTTGGGAACTTTCTAGATGCTGGGAACGCAGGAATGAGACTGAGTCTGGGTGGTGATCTACAAATGAGACCGCTGGCCATAGGAGGAAGTGATACACGAAAGAGAGGGGTCAAATTTCCACTAACAGCTCAGGATTTCAATCAGGTTCCTGGACTCTTCTAGCTCTCTATCATGGGGGGAAGTTACTATTAGACTCGAAGTTGTAAAAAGAGATGGTGGCACAGTAGCTTTCCTTGTCAGAACCTCAGATAGCAACTGACACTTTGACTTGACAGTACTGTATTCCCTGTTTATTGCATTATCACCAAGCAACGTCTCGCCAAGTGTGGTCTTACACTCCAGCTACTAAATGGTCATCTCTGGGGAGAGGGACCAAGGGTTCTGCATTACAAGTACCCCTTGCCCCAACCTAGGAATTCTTAGTGCCCATGAAGTTTGAAGACTTTTACCATAAAGATACTTGAACAAGGATTTTGTTCCCTTAATCTTTTTTTTATTACTTTCATGCTATCTTACACATGTCTTTGGGAAGAAAAAATAAACAGAAGGGTAAAGAGAAAGAAACAAGGCCAGAGAAGTCACATCTGGGTGGGTAAAGTCAGGTTGGACACTTGACTTTCAATACTAAAAATCAGTCTTACATTCAAAACTCTTTGCTTTGGAGTTTCTTCTATTTTACATTAGTCTTGACTCAACCTTGTAACTCTTAGAATACTGTTTTTTTTTTTCTTTTTTCAACTTTCTGGGACTTACAGAGAAAGCGGTCAGTGGATGAAGAAACCACTTCTTATTTCCCTGAGTAATAACTTAGGCATAGCCCCCAATTCTCCACTCAGAGTAGAAAAATTATTGCTTCAGATAAGGGAGAAATGTCAGAGGGTAGGTTGGGCTGCTCTGTGGGCTTTATGAATTTTTGTTGCTTGCCTCCCTTCAGAAAATCTGTAAGGAAGTGGTTCTCATAGTAGGGTTCCCAGGCCAGCAGAAGCAGTATCACCTGTGAATTGGTAAGAAATGCAAATACCTAGGCCCTACCCCAGACTTAATACCTCCGAAACTCTGGGGCTGGGGTCCAGCAATGTGTGTTTTAACAAGCCTACCAGGAGATTCTGATGCACACTGCAGTTGGAGGACCACCGCTGCAGGAAGAGCCCGCCAAGCTCAAGTGTGGCGTGAGCAGTGCTTGCAGGAAATGCGGTGAAGGCTGCACTGAGAGAAAAGGAGGCTTCAGGCGGCAGGCATTTCTGTACTATCTTGAGTCACTACAGGTACCATACAATATCCCAAAACAGCTCTCACATTGGGTGAAATGTCTCTTCTGTTCTTGCTATTGAGGAATGACACATACAGTGACACCTCCCAGAGGACATATTTGGACCTTCCAGGCACTCTGCCCCCTGGTATAAACCAGCCTCCCCAACACCCAGTCATCAAGGAGGGGAACAGGGAGGCAGGACAAGGCCATGTGTCCCGGATCCTCATCAGCAGGATTATGGAGAAGAGCAATCAGAGTTGATTGATCTTTGAGTCTTGCCCGCTCTGACATTCTAGAATTCTAGGTGTCTAATGCTCATTGCCTGGTTATGCCTGGGAACCAAAAAGGCTAGTTGCTGATGGACTAACAGCAGAGGAGAAAAAAGCCAACATTTATTAGGTGTCTCTTAGCCGGGCATTGTGCTAGGCATTTTATGCATTTAATCCTTGCAAGAACCCTGCAAGGGAGGTGCTGTTTACAGGGAAGGGAACGGAGGCTCTGAGAAGCTAAGCAGCTTAACCAGGGTCATGTAGCTAGTATGTAGCTAGCTTCCAAAACTCATGCTCTTTCCACAGTACCACGATCCCTGGGTCTGTAATTGGCAAAGCAATACTATATCGTGGGGAAAAACATAAAGGGTAATGACCACGAGGTGGAAAAAAGTCAATAAGGAGACCCATAAAGGTGGCCCCTCGTTTTGGAGAATGGTCAATGAGGTGAAGGCACCGCAGATGACAGAGAGGGCAAAGGTCATCCAGGCAACCCTACCAGCTGCTGTGTGAGGCCCTTCATGAAGTCCATCCGTTCTGAGACAGAATATGTGCCCTTCCAGCCTTGCTCCTGCCGCCCTTATTTTCTATTAGTCTTAAAAAAAAAATAGGCCAATGATAATAGTAATTTGAACATTGCTACCATATATTATGGTCTGTTCTTTCCAGCACTGTGTTAAGCACTTTTAATGCATTATCTCATTTACGCCCCATATCAACCCTGTGAAATAGACACTATTATCCCCATTTTACAGCTGAGAAAACGGAAGCTTAGAAAAGTTCATTGATAGGTGGTGGAGCAGAGGTTTGAACGGGGTGGTGTAATTTCTGACTTAGGAGCCTGCACTCTCCTACCCTCAGGGTAAGCTTTCTTTGCAGGCTTTCTGACCAGCACACTCACTCGCTCTCACGAGAGTGAGACACACACACACACACACACACACACACACACCTCCTTTTCTGTCTCCTCCCTTTCTCTCCTTCCCCCTCTCCCTGCACCGAAGAGATGCTGAAAGCTAACCTCCGTTGTGCTCTCCTGAGTCACAGCTGAGACGGCCCCGCCCGCCCTTTCCAGGTTCTCAGGGCGAATCCCAAAGTAACCTGCCTGGCATCCACCTTCTCTCATCCATGAGAAAGACCTCTCCAGTCCCCTTCCATGGCTCCAAGCTGCCCTCACTTCTCCCCCATCACTGAAGGGAACTGGTCACCCCAGCTTCCTCTGAGGGGAACTCTGGGAGCCTTGTCTATATCTCTGTGGTTGGGTTGTTTTTTAGGCCATTCAGCCCTGGGTTCCTTTTTAAAGCCTTGAATCTTTTATTCTGGTTGCCCCTGAGTCCATTCCAAACATTTCGCCTTGCATCTAAAAGGGGTTTCAGGAGAGAAGGTACATCTGGGCGTCTGCCTGTCTAAACAACTGAAGCTAAATGAGAAGGCATTTGGTGAGCCCTGGCTCCTGCGGCGTTATTCATCTGCGACATAAGAGCAGCACAGAGTCATGGGCAGCCTTGGGCAAGCAGAGCCTTACTTAGGAAGATGCCAAGCAGGGGAGATGGAAGACCAAGAGCTGCTGAGCATAAAATGCCTGCAGAGGAGGAGGAGAAGTTCCCAGGCAAGGAGGGCTGGCCACTCAGAGCCACAGCCACCATGACCACAGTGCACGGAATCAGGAGTGAACGTGAGTAATCTGAAATTTGAGGACAGCATTAAAACCACAGCCCAGGTGCAGAAGAGTAGGAAGAATGTGAGACTAAGCTAAGGCGATGGCCAGTCCAATAGCTGTGCGCACAAACATGGACAACCCCACACACACACAGGCACGTCAACACATGCCAGCCCGCCCACTGGCATCCCTTTGATTCCAGCTTACTCATCCCTAAATTCACGGGTGACAAGCAGCTCTGGCAGAAGGACCCAGCCTCGCACTTCTCCACGCTGCTGTTCCGTGGGTCTCCGTGCTGGGCTCGCCCAAGGTTGCCGTCCCTCCCCGTTTCTCTGCTCAAAGCAACCCACTTTCCTGTCTCTTGCTTCACTGTATGGTCACCAGCTCAGCCTGAGCTGCAGAAAGTGCACTTGGGGGATGTCAAGTATCCCCTCCAGCAAATAGAATGAATCTCCCAAAGCTCGATCCTGAGTTGCCTCTCCATGGAGGGGGCCGCCAGGCCCTGGTGCCTCTAGAGGCCATTTGGACCCTCCGAAGCATCTGTTCTATTGCCAGCTGTCCTGCCTATAGCATCTCAGCCACGGCACCCTGGGCGTGGTCTCCTTCCTTGTTTCCTTTAAAGCCCCATCTTTCTTTGCCCTGGGAACGAGACCCCTCAGTGTCTGCCTTGTTCCCTTTTTCTAAGAGCATCACCCTGCCCTGGAGCCCACCTGTCCACCATCCCATCTCAGGCTCCTGCAGTCACACTGATGCCTCTCAACTTCCCTCTTCCCTAAGAGGTATCTGACACACAGGGCTGGGGCAGGTGGCGTAGACTTCCACCTCCTCTGCTTATCAGGGACCTTTGCTCCGTAGCCTCCTCCCCTTCACTACCAGCACCTCCCGGGGGTCAAGTTCACCCGTGTGGTCTTTGGAAAAAGGGGAAAGGCAAGCAAGGCATCCTCAACACAGAAAAGCACCCTCGGGATCCCCATTTCCCACAGCCCTCCCAGTTTCTTCCTCCTCGTATATACTTCCTGTACTTGGGGGGGGGGTCTCACTGGGACCCCTTCCATTCATACAAACCTCCAAGTACCGGGGCTCTAACCTTCCGTCCCACACAGCCCTGAATCATCCTCCCCCTCCTCTTCATCTCATCAGTCACTGTCATGACTCAACAGCACACTCATGGTGTAGGTGAAGGAAACGGCGTCCTGGCCAAAGCATGGCATGGCAGACTAGTTAAGGCCCTACTCTTTGGCATCACGGAGCCTGGGTTTGAGTCCTGGCTCTGCTAATTACTAGCCAGTCATATGATCTATACGAGAAATAATGGGCGAGCTCCAGTTTCATCATCTATAAAATGGGGAAATTCATAACACCCATCTCCTGGAATTGTTAGGAGAATTGATTGGCGTTATGCAGAAAAGCCCTAGTACCATGCCTAGTGTAGAGGAAAATATCAATAAGCAGCAGGAATTTTTATTAGCAAGGAAAAAATCATCATAGTTTTGACCTAAAAAGCAGGGAGCAAGTCTCAACTGGGACATTCTGTGGGGATTTAGAGGCAAGTGTCCGTGATGTCCAATAGCCTGGCCTGAAGGTCTGAATATCTGAGTTTCTAAATAATGGCAAAACATTACTGATAAACTGATTGGCGTCTTAGGATTTTAACTACTCATCTGTGAAGGAAACGGGAAATGCCAGCTCTGTGTATGACACGGAGAAGGGGGTGAGGATTAAGGAGGCAACGGCTTCCTTATAAGTTGTTTAGTAGAATGGTCCTCTGCTAGAAATCTGTTTCAACCATCATCTGAATACCCCTTTAACTATCATTCTCTTGATCACAGGAGAGAGTCCATTCTCACTATCAGCAGAGCCACTTGGGTCACTGCCCTGCGCACCCTCTTGGTCGGGCCACTGATGACAGCTAGTGACGATGAGCATGAGAGTGCAGTCAACCTGGCAGCCCTGCTTGGACCTGTCCGTCCCCCCAGCAGGCCCGATGTGGAACAGTCGCATGGATGGTGTGCACATTTGGGCTCCGGGTGACACTAAGCCCTAAGACCATGGGTCCCAAATTCTCTGGCGGTACCTCCATCCACATCATTTGCCCTAATGATGGTGGATTGTTAACTATGTCCAGAAACTTGATTTCCTTTTCATGCCTTGTCAGATGTCTTACATCAATTCACGACTATGAAAGACAAAAATCATTTGTCACCCTCTCTAAGAAAATACACATCTGGAAGGTATAGTCACAAAGCTCCCAGATCATCGTTTAGTAAAAGGGTGGGGTGCTATTTGTTTCTCAGATTGAATGACAAAATTGCACCAGGCAGCTTTGTCTATAAGCCTGGCTGCCGGTGAGTCAGAAGCACACTCGCAGCCCCCCCGCTCCTCCAGGAGCTTTCACTTTGGGGGAAAAGTACATTGTGGGAGGGGTAAGAGGAAGGAGAAGCATCCGTGTAACCATTTTAGCTTCCCCTCCACGGAGGCTTCCGTTTACCCGTTAGTTTGCTGGGGTCCCTGCTGTGTCCTGGGGTGTGTGTTCCTTAGAGGAGGAACACTTTCAATAGAACATCACAAAGCGGGAGACGAACGGTGCTCCGGGGTAACAGCTGATAATCCTCTCACATGCACACACACGCCTGGAGATACGTGGAAGAACACTGTGGGCAGGTTTCACAAAGAGAAAAGCAAAAGGGTGGGGGGAGGGAAGAATGATCCCAAAGGCACGAGGGCCTTACCTTCCCAAAGGTCCACGGTCTGAAAAATGTCAGTGGTCCTGACGCCATAGATCTCCGCAGCTTTTAGGAACTGGGAGATTTGCTCCATCTGCTTAAAAGCCATCTTTGACTCTGAGATCTTGGGAATGGGCTCTTGTCCTGGTGGGTATAAACTGTTTATCAGCTTGCACAAGACCTGAAGTGGGAAAGGGGGAGGTAGAATCAGCGTTTCCCTTTGTATTTACCCCTCCCTAATGCAAAGTGAATCCTGGGCCTCACAGGGCACAGCCCACGGGTTTAAGCGTGGGCCAATCTTGCACCCCAGGAAGGCATGGGTTCTGAGCTGGGTGGCCAGGCTCCCATACCAAACCCCAAAGACCCGGGCGACTCCATTCTCAGGGCTGCTCCTGACCACAGAGAGCCCGGGAGTCCTCTTCCCTCCTTTCCTTTTGCTGGGTGAGGGAAAGAAGGTTTATAGAGAGGGAATGATGTGCAGTGATGAAGCCACGATTTCAGACTTTCAATGGAGGGAAGAGTTAGTGGCTCCCCAAGAGATTAAATGATAGACTCTAATATTATTTCTTCTATCAAAAGGCAGATCAGAATCAGGCTTCAATAACTCATCCCGTAAAAGCTATTGATGTGTAAAGGAGCCGAACTGGGTGGGTACCCCCAGATCCCTATAACCAAAGCGCTGGGCATAACCGGACAGAATCGTGGGATAGCAGTTATGTAACAGTAAATCACAGCCTGCAGGAAAAGACGGGCTTGCTGGAATCAGCAGAGCCTGTGGTCTCCAACCACCCAAACACACAGGAGCATCTCCTTAGAAAGGCAGTTATCAAATAAGGATTCCCTTCAGTTTCAAGAGAATCCATCCATTGGACAAACAGGCATTAAGCATCCCCAAGGCGTATGGCTCCAGGAAGAATGGGAAGGTGGTGAGTCCTCCACCTCCACCCCTTCCTTTGTTTTACTATGTAACCAACCTATTCCCCTGCGGGAAGGAATGCCGCCACCCCCCCCCCCCACCCCCCCCCCCCCCGCCAGAGGAGCTGATGCACCATGAAGGCTGGAGAGATCTCAAGGAAATACTTATCTCTCTCTATTCTCACTGGAAAAAGCAAAAGGACTTCGAATTTGCCAACAACTCAGAAGGAACCTGTGATGTCTGGGATGGGTGGAGAGTCCTCTAATCTAGCGAGGGAATTGTGCAGGGAGCCCAGACCTTCCGATCCCGAAGAGATAAAGGCATTCCCGTCCCCCTCCCCCGAGAAGGAGCTTGGCAAGCCGCAGCTCCTCCGGTAGCCTCTCGTTAAAAGAGGAGACCCTGGAGGGTTTCCCAGCCCACCGCCCCAGCATCCGAGATCGCTGCCGGTCCTTACCGTCCCGTCCATTAGCCATTTCTGAAAATGGGCCCTGCCAGGGGGCGGGTGCTCTATGTCCTCGGCGCACTGCAGGATGATCCAGTCGACCAGTTTGTTCTCCAGGTCCGCGTCGTACTTCTGCTCGATCTTCTCCTGCACCTCTCGGCTTAAGCCGTAGCTCGGGCCCCTGTTAGCCATCTCTGGAAGAGAAGAGAGGACACGCGGGGCATCCACACAATAGCAGCAGCAGCCCGGGCTCCCGGCAGACGGGGTTGGGATGTGGCTGGGCCGCCTGGCCCAGCAGCAGCAAAGCCGGCAGAAAGCCGGGCGTGGTTTAAATCAAGGAGCCAATGAAGCCACTGGGGTTTCACCTACAAACGGGAAGGAAAAGCGCAGCGCCAGTGACTCTTAGAATAAAGCCCCTGCCGGTCCAGGGGGGGCTGGAAGCCCCCTCTCAGTCCCGTCTATCAATGAGACGAAACGATGCACAATGACTCACAATCAGGCCTGCAGCCCCCAGGCAGCAAGGGGGCTGGGTGGTGGTCGTTTCTTCCCTCCTCCCAGGAGCACTTGGCAAAGGCAGGAACCCTGAGATGGGAAAGAGCAGGTAATTAACAGGCCGGGAGGAAGGCCCCCTTGACGTAGAGCTGCGGATGCTGCATCGCGCCTGGAAGAATGGTACACGGATTCTATTTTCTCATGGCTGAGGAGGGTCACGCCAGGGCCGTTGCTAAGAGCCGTCCAAAAAGCCAGCCCTCTCGTGTGTCAGTCTAGCCCGCCCGCCTCCCTCCCGCTGAGAGCGGCTTTCTCAGCAGCACAATTCTTTCCCCTCCTCTGGGGAACAGCCGGTTGTACACAAGGCCAGCGCACAGCTGCACACGGAACGAGGCCTGTGGGAGGGTCCGTGCTGTCAGCTGTCCATCTGTCAGGAGTTGCCAAACCACTTTCCCCCCCGTCTGGAGGGAACAGTTGTCTGGTGGGGCAGAAGGGGCGGGGCTGTGAGCCGCAACCATTAGCTTGTTCAGCTGTCAGCCAGATTTCATCCCGAAACTTCCATCCTGGTGGGAAACTGTTGTGCCTCAGTTTGACTTATTCAAGGAATGTAGCGTTTTAATGCCATTTTTAATCGAAAGACACTGAGAGTACGTTTTATAAATTACAAGGAGCTCAACGTGCTAAGAAAGCTTGGAGTGAAAGGTCTTGATAGAGTGTAAAGATTTCATCTGTTTATTTTAATTAAGGACCAGAAAGGCACCACTGACACACTGTCAGTGGTAACTGAGTATTTGGTGTGAGCAAAAAAGACCTCAGGAGAAATCATTAGACCTAAGTTGGCCTGAAATTTTTATACATACTGAAGGGCTTGGTAGTTTGTCTTCCTGTACTGTAAGCCACTTGGGGGTAAAGATTAAGCCTTGTTGGTGTTGGGTAAGTCTTTTCATGGGAAAAAAACACCATAAATTTTGTTCTTTGGTTCATTCAAAGAATATTTTTTTTGAGCACTTAACTGTGCCAAGTTCTGTGCTGGAGAGAAATAAAATATAAATTTTTCCTCTAGAACAGATTGATCAATTGACTCAGAACATTAGATAAAACAATTTTAGTACGTGGGATAGCGATCTTTGTCCCTGTGGGAAATTGATTAGAAGCTATGCAGGAAATGACCTCAAACAATACACGTATTGAGAAAAATCTCCTGCCAGCTGGGGCCTGGACTCTTGAAAGTTTAATTACTTAGTAGATATGTGGGTGGTTTGCTTGAGAAAAGACTTAGTGGTCAGTAGTTGAAGGCATAGGAGAGAGAGCTCTGTGAAAAGCGGTTGTGAGAGAATCAGAGCTTTGAGGAGAGCAGTAGGTTTAGAAAAAGGCATGACAAGGGCTGATGGATGCAGGTCTGGACGCTGCATGGAATCGTCAGTTGAAGAAGCTTTAAAGGCAGCAGAGCTGGCTCCAGAGACTTGGAGCTCAGGGGTAGAGTTCAGAGCAGGGAAGTTGTCAGCAGAATTTTGGAAGTCACTCAGTTGCATCTTGGTGGCAGCAATAAGGTCAGTTTCAACCCGGGACTAAGGAAACAGAAGCCCAAACAGGAAGCATGTTATTTCCTCTATGGCTGGAATTGCTCTAAGGAAGATGTTGGTTTGTTAAAAAAAAAAAAAAAAAAAAAACAGAAACAATTCTAAAAGATGTACATTTGCCTTTTTTTTTTTTTCAGACTCTGTTTTGCAGATCTTTTGTACCCGAAGGTTTTTTTTTGCCATTGTAACAAAATATGTGGGGTACTTTAAATGAATGATTGAAATCATGGTTCTGCAGAGGATACAATGGCAAAGAGGAGAGTCCAAGCAAAGCCTAGAAGGTTAGAAGTGTCCAGAAGTCCACAGGAAGTCATTAAAGAAAAACCACTTGATCCCCTGGGTGGTGACAGTGGAAACTGGCTCAACCCTCTGTTTACTGAGTGCCTATAAATATTATAATTTTTTCAACAACTTTTTAAAAGGGTCTATGTATCTGAGATTTAAAAAAGAAATGAATGAGATATGGCAACATGGTCTACCAGCAACATTAAACTTGTAAACCATAAATGCCAACCAGGTGTCATGCTAAAAATATGCACAGGGTACTCAGGTACATTTATATCTGGAGGAAGAGGGTAGGAAATTAGCAAAAATATTTATAAATGAGATGACTTTAAGTCTCAAAAGATGAGTAGGTGTTTGCCTAGTGAATGGGATGAGGCAGGAGGGATAGGGAACGTTGCTGGCAAAGGCAACTTATTTAAGAAGGTGAACATGTTCTAATATCAACAAAGCATAGGGTTAAAGGGGAGACACACAGAAATAAAGCTGGAATGTCAGGCAGTCTCCAGATTATAAAGTAGCGTGCTTGCAAATGTCCACGGTTAAATTTTCAGGAATTTTGAAAGCCAGTTGTTAAACTCAGCCGCTTTAACCACTTACATTATGTAAACTTACACTTAAATACATTATATTACAAGCAAAGGTTAAATACTCAAAATGGATCACTTCCTAATTTATTTTGCTACATTTTACTATTACCTATGTTTTTGTGGATATTTATGTTTATTGTCTCTATATGGGGTATATACTATGTAACAGTCTGGTACTGGCCATGTCTTCCCAGCTTCCTTTTATTCAGTGATGTCCCAGTGGTAGCTTGAAACCAGCTATGACAAGAGTATAGCTGGTTGTTGGCAAATGCTGCAAATTGGGGCTCCCCTCGGCACCCAGCTAGTTGCTGAATATTTACTGGCCTTGCCACTGGGCTTATGTATCATGCAAATGAGCTTGAGTGTTTTCATAGAGAAAAAGAACCATCAGATCTGATTTAGGTGAAGGAAAAGGAGAAGGTCAGAATGACTCAAGAGGTTGATTTGTATAACAGGGGTCATGGTTGCACCAATTATTGTAAGGGGACCATAAGTGGGGAGGTACATTAAGGGGGAAAGATAATAGCATTTGAACTTACTGCATTTGGGAGGGCCACCACAGTCCATCCCGGTCATTCGGTTTTATGCAACTGGAGCTAAAGAGAAAAATCTGGAATGAAGGAAAGTACTTGAATCATCGGCATGCAGGTAGTAGTTAAAACCAGGAACCTGGGTGAAGTTGCTCAAGGTGAATAAGTAAGTTGCATGAGAAGAGTGCCAAGGTCAGAAGAGAAGGGAATATTAACAATACAATGTGCGTAAGGAGATGGTATGGCATGGTCAGGGATACCTGGGGTTAAAGAGTGTCAGAACAAAGCTCCTGATCTCAATGGTCCTTCGAGAGAGGGAGGTTGGCATATAAACTGAGAATTTCCAGGTAGTAAGTTCTATCAAAAAGGCCTGAGCAGAGTGCCGTTCATGAGGGAGCACAGAGGACCAACCGTCAAAATTCTTGGACACAGAGATGAGGATGAGGCAGGAAAGGCTTCAGTGAGAAGCTGAGATTTGAGCTTCTTTTCGAATAGAAGTTTATCTGTCAGTAAAAATCTGAAAGCTCAAGAAAATAGAGAGGACAGTTTCTTCAAAAGACAAATTTCGTTTAAAAAAATTACCTGCATTTTTCTAGGTATGTTCTCTAAATGTACCAAAGCATCATATTTTTTCATTAAACCAAGTTATGCATATTACATGATTGTGTTTCTAAACTAAAAAGTGACTTTAGGTCTGTAATGAAAGGGTATCTTAAAAAGGTACATCAGGACTTCCCTGGTGGTGCAGTGGTTAGGAATCCGCCTGCCAATGCAGGGGACACGTGTTCGAGCCCTGGTCCGGGAAGATCCCACATGCCACGGGGCAACTAAGCCCGTGTGCCACAACTACTGAGCCTGCGCTCTAGAGCCCGCGAGCCACAACTACTGAGCCTGCGTGCCACAACTACTGAAGCCTGTGCACCTAGAGTCCATGCTCCGCAACAAGAGAAGCCATCGCAATGAGAAGCCCGCGCACTGCAACAAAGAGTAGACCCCGCTGGCCTCAGCTAGAGAAAGTCCGTGCGCAGCAACAAAGACCCAACGCAGCCAAAAATGAATAAATTAAATTAAAAAAAAAAAAAAGGTATATCTAGGGACTTCCCTGGTGGCGCAGTGGTTAGGAATCCGCCTGCCACACAGGTTCGAGCCCTGGTCCGTGAAGATCCCATATGCTGCGGAGCAACTAAGCCCGTGCACCACAACTACTGAGCCTGCGCTCTAGAGCCCGTGCTCCGCAACAAGAGAAGCCACTGCAATGAGAAGCCCGTGCACCGCAACGAAGAGTAGCCCCCGCTCGCCGCAACTAGAGAAAGCCCGCGTGCAGCAACGAAGACCCAAAACAGCCAAAAATAAATAAATAAATACATTTATATTAAAAAAACAAGTTGTAAAATCTTACTGGTTCTTTCCTTTAAAAAAAAAGGTATATATAAATTCCACCGATCTTCTTCCTTCCTTCAGAAAATGAGTTCCTTAGTTGTTTGTTTTTTTAACAGTTTAAAATATAATGAAAAGTCGACATATCCCCTTTGGGCACTGCCTTGGGAATGGTTATGTCGCAAGTAATGTTCTCCTTGCTCTGTATCTCCGTGCTTTATAAAATTCAGCCTTGCCCAAAGCTCTTTTCCTCCTCTCCTCCTCACAGACCTTTCTATTAGCTGCTCAGAGAACAGCCTACTGTGTAGATTTGTGTCTGGAAGTACCTGTAAGCTCAACAGATGCCGCAAAAGCAAATGTATTCTGTGGTCTCATTAGCCTTCCTCTCCATTGGCATTGGCCTTATCCCCTTCCACTGCATGCACTGAGATTGTTTAGAGGGGTCATGTCGCTGCTTTTAAATCAGTGCAGGGGTTCCAGAGGATAGGCACTGAGGGCCTGCTGGCTGTTCAAGCATTTTCCATGTCACTGAATACAAGGCATGGAGTGGTTTTAGAAAAGAAAAAAAAAAGAGCTTTGGGAGAAAAATAGAAAAGAACACTAAAGGAATTAACAATGTACTAGAATACACTAAATCTCACTGCTTCAAACTCATTTGGTATTTATGATGCTAACCTCTGCAAAGCTAGATTAAAGTTTAAGACAGCTTTTCCTGTCTTTAGGTAGTGAGGGTTCCTCCCCCTCCCTTTTCCTAGCCATTGAAGGACACCATACAGCTAACATTCCAATTTGGGATCTTCAGGTTAGGAAGCTCCAATCCAGTTCAGTTTCGGAAGACCTACTCACTTCCTTGCCTCCATTTTCCTTCCTAAATCCCCAAGAATTGTGCCCTCCAATTTCTCGCTGGACTGTGTTTTGTGCATATAAAAATACAAGTGAAATGGTAGTGACTCCTATGTGTCATTGTTCTAAACGCGTTGTGCTTAACCCTTACACTTTATTAAGTAGGTTTATATTATGACATTTTACAGATGAGGAAACCTCAGGGAGACGAAGTAAATGGCTCAGTCACAGAGCTAGTAAATGGTGAGCCAGGACTTAAACCCAAGCTCTAGAGTCTGTCTTTAACCACTATATGTATTGCCTCTACAGAAATACTATGTATCTCCAATCATATTTATCACATTTTATTATAATTATGTTTAACCCTAGAAAGCTCTAAAGGGCAGGGCCCTTTCCTCATCTTTCTAATCCTCATGCCTAGCAGTGTCTGGGCAGCTTAGGCCCCGGAAGAGGCACCCTGCCATCCTCTAATAACCCACTCTAGCACCAGGCACTGTGACACACTGATGATTCATGTATTTTTGGTTTGTAAATTATTTTTGTTTGGTATAAAAGATACCTCCTAGATTATATTGTACTGCCCTATAGGATATTCATCTGCTTTGGATCTGTGTCGGGGTCCCCAAGACCACCCCCAGGTTTGACAATTTGTTAGGAGGACTCACAGCTATGATTTATTACAGTGAAAAGATACAAAGCAAAATCAGGAAAGGAAAAAGGCACACAAAGTGAAGTCTGGGGAAACTAGGCGTGAGCGTCTAAGAATCCTCTCCTAGTAGAGTCACATAAGTTGAGCTTAATTCCCCCAGCAAGGCGTTGTGACAGCACATGTGAAATGTCCACCAGGGAAGCTTGTCAGAGACTCAGTGCCCAGTGTTTATTGGGAGCTGGCCACTTGGGTAGTCTCTGCTTGGCACCTACCAAAATTCCAGACTCATAGAAGGAAAGCATTTGTCCAGCACAAACCACATTGTTAGTACAGACAATTTAGGCACAGTGAGCCACTTTGACCAGTTCTGGAATTGTTGCAGGAAGGGGGACCCCTTGCAGGGCCTGAGAGTTGGCTCTTGACTAACACTCGGAAATGAATTGTCCGAGGAGACGCACGTGCTGCAAAAGCAAGGGACTTTATTGGAAAGGGGCGCCCAGGTGGAGAGCAGCAGGGTAAGGGAACCCAGGAGGACTGCTCTGCCACGTGGCTCGAAGTCACAGGTTTTACTGTGATGGGATTAGTTTCCGGGTTGCCTCTGGCCAATCCTTCTGACTCAGGGTCCTTCCTGGTGGCACATGCACCTCTCAGCCAAGATGGATTTCAGGGTGAGGGTTTCCGGGAGGTAGGCAGGACATATCACCTCCTCCCTCCTCCTTTCGGCCCATCCCGAATTTTCCTGGTTAGTTTTTGGTGGCAGCACCTTGTTCTTTATTGGGACCTCCTGTTGTGAGACAACTCAGGCAAGTGGTTATCATTGTGTCTGGCCAAGGCTGGCGGTTTTGATCAACAGTTCCCTAACAGAATGCTGGGACACTCCTAAAATCCAAGTTCCCAGATGCTAGCCAAGGGCGAACTTTGTAAGCAGGTCTCTCTGAGAAGCAGTCATCTGCTATTGTTAACTCTTTTCAGCACAGGAATTTTATCCCAACATTCTTCAAAACCTATAAATGTTTCTTCAATTGTCCTTTGAACCAGGTTTACCATTTGCTGGTTCTCTTATTAATGAGTTAAAGAAATTTTTGACACATGCAAGCTAAATAAAGTCCAGTCAAACTTAAAAGCTAAAAGATACCAATTCAATATCAAGGTTGATAACTACACAAGCTTATTTTAGTTATTAAAAAAAGAACTTTGTATTTCCCTTTCATATTTTCTTACTATCTCTACATTTTAGAAAGCCCTCTGATTTAGATGGCAATAACTTGGCTATTTGTACTTATGCCACATATTAATAAAACAGGAATGTTTCTGCAGGTAGGTGATAATATATAGATTCATTTCTTCTTTGGAATATGAAATCAGAATATGAAAATACTTCATCACTGCTTAAGATGAAATTCCCCCAGTTAACTATATGACATATAAGCCAAAATTTAAAAATGATATATATCCTTTATATATCTGTAAAGTTTTGAGCCCTTAAAAAAGAATAACCTTGATTTTAAGTTCGAATATAACATGCAGAATATAATATATAAAGTAATAGCTTTATTTTGAACTTCATTATGCTTCAGACATTTCTCTAGTCATTTTAGATTTATTTCAGTAAACATTTTCCTATATCTTGTAAACTGCATTTTAAAATCAGAAATAATTTTGCAAATCTCCATATACAATGATACCAAACAAAAAACAAAAAAATCAAGTTTTATTAGCAATTCTAAGAGCTGGCATAGTTAACATAAGCATTAGACGGTAAACATCTCTTGAATAAAAAAATAGGAAATATTTTGATGAAAAAAATCAAGGATTGAAGGAAGGAGAAAATTTTTCAAACAGCAGCTGGCACTTTCTTCAAAATCTGAATCACTTGTGCAAATACATCATTAAATACTCACATGATATTTACGAAGTAGAGATAAGAGAAAAAAACCTTCTAAGTATCAGGGTCCTTCATCTGTTATCCCTCTTCCATCTTCTGGATCCACTACTTTACATTCCAACTAAAACTGTGATTCTAGTTAACTACAGTTGAAAGCTTATCAATTAAGTCATCAATAGTGTAAACCAGAAGTTGAATGTCCGCTTTTTCCTTCATTCGATGATCACTATTCTTTCGGAGGATGACATCTACATCTGTGCTGACTACTCGGGCAGCAACCTGCATGGACGTATGCCATGGTACAATGTCATCCTTCATGCCGTGGAGCAATCTTACAGGGCAGTTCACAGGAATAGGACTATGTAACAAGCAGTGGTGCTCTGCTTCTTTAATGACACTGTACTGAATGCGATAAACTCCTTCTTCACTGTATTTTGATGCCATGGACCACACACCTTTCATCTCTATTTCCTTTTTTGCCTATTGGGAAAAATGAGGAAAACAAAAGTATTTATGCAACATTAACACATACAATAGTCTTAAACAATTCAAGAAAAGCAGTCTTTGAAGAAGGGGTGATAAAAATATAACGATGATAATTATCAGTAATTCATTACTATGTGCAAGGAGCTGTGACAAGTATTTTCCACATAGTATCTCATAAGATCCTGATACTATCTGTTATTATTTCATTTTTACAAAAGAGGATATTAAAGTTAGAGTAATACATATGTTTAAAGTTGAAAGGTAGTTAACTGCTGTAACTAGGATTCAAACAGATTTCACTAACTTTATCGTGTAACGTCTTAAAAATCAGGTATTGCTTCACTCCAACTTGAAAGGGAAAATGAAGGGGAGAAAAGTACAATAATTTCTTGGAATCAGTACAGGTGGCATTCATAGTACATAAAATCAAATCTTAGGAATAAAAATTGTTTAGATTTAAAAATCATGAAACTAAAAGTTCGTATACGAGAAGTTACTAAAATGGGGATGAGGTGGGAGAAGGAGAAGAATAAAGCATGGTGCTAAAAATGAAAAATAAGACAGTGGTTATTCTGGGGCAACCATACACACCCAATTTTATCCTGAATGTAAAAAAAATGTAGTTTTTGCCTTTTAGAGTTCTATGGAATGAGAAAAAATTTGTTTGTTGTTTTGGATGACAAAGAGGTCTTCCAAATACTTCCTGAAAACTGAGCATGGTATCATTTCTACCCTTAAAATAAAATGCTGGGTATTCTTCGATTCTTGAAGAATTTCTGTTTTTTAGATTATAATTTGTCTTAAACAATTTTTCTAGTTAAAGTAACATATACTTATTATAGAAACGTGGAAAATATAAAAAGCATAAAAAGGGACTTCCCTGGTGGTGCAGTGGCTAAGCATCCACCTGCCAATGCAGGGGACACGGGTTCGAGCCCTGGTCCGGGAAGATCTCACATGCCACGGAGCAACTAAGCCCGTGCACCACAACTACTGAGCCTGCACTCTAGAGCCCACGAGCCACAACTACTGAGCTCTCGTGCCACAACTACTGAAGCCCGCATGCCTAGAGCCTGTGCTCCGCAACAAGAGAAGCCATGGCAATGAGAAGCACACACGCCCCAAGAAGAGCAGCCCCTGCTCGCCGCAACTAGAGAAAGCTCGCACGAGACCCAACGCAGCCAAAAATAAATAAATTAAATAAATAAAAAACAAAACAGGGCTTCCCTGGTGGCGCAGTGGTTAACAATCTGCCTGCCAGTTCGGGAGACACCGGTTCGAGCCCTGGTCCGGGAAGATCCCACGTGCCGCGGAGCAACTAAGCCCGTGCGCCCTAGAGCCCATGCTCTGCAATGAGAAGCCTACGCACTGCAGGGGAGAACAGACCCCGTTCACTGCAACTAGAGAAAGGCAGTACACAGCAATGAAGACCCAACGCAGCCAAAAATAAATAAATAAATAAATAAATAAATAAATAAATAAATAAATTTAAAAACAAAAACAAAAAGAAAAAACTCCCCCCTTTCAAAAAAAAAAAAAAAAAAGAAGCATAAAAATAAATAAATCACCTATAGTCCTATTTCATGGATATAACAACCATTATTATTCTGGCTTATTTCCTTCCAGTATTTTTCTATATGTGTTTGATTTTTATATATACAATATGTAAAACACTTAGCTATTACAATTCATATAGTTTTCAGCGCTGGTTTATTTATTCAATATATATATTTCTGGGTTTTAGAAGATTCTATCAAAAGTTTTTAAAGGCTGCATAATTGTCCACTATAATGCATCTAAGATAATTAACTTGACCATTCCCACACTGCTGAATACTTCCATGAACATCTTTGAACATAAAGGTTTATATGCATATAATAAATTCTTTGGAAAGATTATCACAACTTGAACTAGTAAATCAAGATGTAAATAGCTTTAAGTCTCTTGCAACCATATAATATGAAGGGCATTTCTGTCTAGAAAAACAGATGGACATCGTATCAAAAATAAAGAAAAATATAAGGAAAGAAAAGCTACATACAATATATTTCAAAAATTTTGTATTTAAATTTTCAATGAAATTATTATTTTTCCACATTTAAAATTGTTGACTTATTACGAATACAAAGAGGCAAAAAAGAAATTAAACAGTAAAATATGTATGATATAATCTGTGTATTTAGGAATTTTAATGTCTTTTATAAAATTCCAAAAAGATTTGATTCAGTGAAAAAGCTGTATATCTGAAACCTACACTTCTAAATATCTATATCCAAATGATTTAAAATTAATGAAAGTCTAAAAAACTATAAAATATATGAACCTATATTAGTATCATGGGGTACTTTGCATTAAAGCAACATATAAATCAAATATTTAAAGTAAAAATGATATTCAGTTCCCTTCAAGCTACTCATGACTGTTCCTGAATTGGTAATTTCCATAATAAGAACTTAGTTTCATCGATTATTAGATGAAGTGGGAACTATGTTAATTACTGAGACATAATTAATAATAGTTGCATTTTAAGCATCATTGCCCACCCCAACTAGCTCTGTTATCTGCTATTGAGCTGAATGAATATTGTCCATTTGAAGAACAAACTTAACTTTACAAAGTCTTATATGTCCTAAAGCCTCAAAAACAAAAAGTACAGAAATAGCAAAAACAGTATTAATCAGAGAAAATGTACAATATACATAATTTCTACACCAAGAAGAAACTAACAAGGCAATGTGGCTGTGAAGCTTAGACTCCAACAGCTGTGCATCCTGCCTGACGCCCTCTACTGTCCAAAGAAGCAGACAATGATTAGAGTTAGTTAAGATGTAAGTCAAGCTCCTACATAATGAGTAATGCTGTGTGTTAATATTCCCAGGGCTAAAGAAGATAGCAAAAACCTCCACCTCCATTCCCTTGACACTGCTAGTACTGGCTGTCTATGTGGAGAAGAAAAGACAGTGGTCCTAGTGTCCCTGCTCTTTCTTTACATATGCTTTTAAGTTAATAAGGGTCAACATGTTTCTGTTTAAGAATTTTTGCTGGTCTGATTTAGGATTAGCAAAGATATACCCTGATTTGCAGGCTATAGATCTTCTCAGTCACTTACAGGGTATCTACCATATCTTCCCTCTGAGTGATGGATACACACACATAAAAATAAACGTACATAGATCTTGTCATTTACCAATAACCTCCCAAAATTGTTTAATCAATTCTTTCCCAGTAGGCCATCTTCTTGAAATAATTTCCTACCATGAGAAGCACTGCATTATTGAGTTAGAGAACAGAGTAAGGGGTCCGAGGTTTATATGCAGAAGGATACAGTGGTAGGAAAATTTAGCAGCATGAGGACATTGAGCAACCATGTATGAGAAACAATCAAGAAAGTGAAAAAACTTCAGAAATAGGAGGTAAGTGCAAAGAAGATCAGCTTTGTAATTTCAGCCCTGATAGGAAATCATATGAAGAAGCTGACTGTGCAGACAATGCCATTTCTCAAGGAGCTGGAAAGAACAATGTGAACTAAGAATAAACTTAGAACAAATAGTATATGGCACTGAATTCAATGCAGAACTTGAGGCAAAAGTCAATGACATTCTACTATTCAACACTACATAGGCTTTTTTCTTCTTTTTCTTTTCCTCCTCCTCCTGCTCCCCGACTCTGTAGAGCAGTGGTTCTCACACTTCACCTGCGGGCCTGGTTAAAACAGATTACTCGGCCACACTCCCAGTTTCTGATTCAGCTGGTCTTGGTGAAGCTCAAGAATATCCATTTCTACAAGTTCGCAGGTGACACTGTTGCTGCTGGCCTCGGGCCTACACTTTCTGCACCACTGCTCCGGACTGCTTTTCTTTCTGCTAGGATCTTAGTCCCACAACTGAAATTTAGAGCCCTAGGAAAAATATGCCCAAGGAGAACTTAATTGATTGCAAAACACAAAAATAACAAAGTAAACAGCTATTACCCACCATTTTTTTTATCCTTGCAGACAACTGAAGTGCTTAAACATATGTCCAATAACAAAGTATAATAAACTAATTCCATTCCCAATTATTTCAGAAACCTTATTTCTATCATGAGTTACTGAAGAACATGCTAATGGTGAAAAGCACCTTTTTTTTTTAAAGGTGAGAATTAGGAGTAGAAAAAGAATGCTAACTTAGTGTCTAGGCCAGGAATGGCAAGTCTCATCTCCTGTGTATGACTGACAGTGTGTGCTCAGAGAGCTCTGCTGAGAGAGGATCTGAGGCTTTCAGGCTAAAAAAAAACCAGTTTCATAATTGATTAGCCGTCTTAACATGGTCATAGAATAGGTACCATTTCCCATAAGCCACAAAATAAGACTAAGAGGTCCAAAAAGAGATCACGATGTATGATCCAAATAAACAAATGTGGTTAATAAAATGTTGCTAAAACAAGAAATTCAAAGTGTGAGTTCATTCATGTGGCTCAAATATTTGGCAAAATGATTTGAAGTGACTGTGAAAAAAAAGAAAACCTTAAACAGGAGACCAAATAGTTAAAGGCGGCAAAGAAATGGTATACAAAAAGGCAGTTAAGACAAAAGATGGGCCAGTGTAACAAGTCAAAGGACAGATGACACATGAACAAAATTCAAAGAGGGAGCAAAAGAACGACAGCAGGGATACACTGAGGTTGCCTGGGACTCACCTCAACAGGAAGCTGATTAAACTGTGTCACCAGGCCATCCACAGCTGCCGCTATGCCAATAAGAGCAACAACCTTTTGTGGCCGTGCGATTGCAGCATGAAGCATAAGCCATCCACCGAGGCTAGATCCAACTAGTATCTAAAAGTAAAAACATGTAGTTTTAAAGAGGAATTTCTTTTTCTTTTCTGGAAGGCAGTGAATAATTCCATAGAACGTATATACTTTCTTTCTTTATATTCATTGGCTCCCAGACTTTTAATATTTGGCACAAAGTAAAATTAAGATTATGATTACTTTTTGTTGAAGTATTAGGTCTGTAATAGAGAATAAACTAGACAAATAAAATTTGTAAAATGAAAAGTAAAATGCTACCTTCGTTTTATGAGAAAGTGAAAATAATAGAACTGATTGATTTGATACTGAAATACAAAAATGGATGGTTAGACATTTAAAATATTAAATAAATTTTCACATCTAAAGAAACAGCTCAAATGCCATGAGGTTGCAGTCAACAATTATCATCATATTTAACAAAAACAGTCACCTGTGGTCCTTCAGCTAAGTCATCAATTATAGAAAGAACATCTTTTCTCCATTTTCCCACTGTGCATTCTTCTAAGTTACCATCTGAATTTCCAACTCCTGAGTAATCAAACCTGGAAAAAGAGAAAACATATCTATATTTAGATATCTATGTATTTGCTTCTCTAATTTTTAAGGAAAATAGCACATTAATCATTATTACACTGTCTAAAATATATTAGAGTAAAACAGTGAAGTCAATATGCATTTCAGCAAATCCTACTGGCTTAACCTTCAAAGATCTCCCATAGCCACTTACTTTCTCACCTCCTCCACTGCTGCCAGCCTGGGCCAAATCACTATCCTCTCTTGACTGAACTAATGCAACAGTCTCCTAGTAGATCTCCATTTTCATTTTTCACCCTCAAAGTCTATTCCCCACACAGTAGTCGGTGATCCTTTTAAAACAAAAATCATGTCTTGCACAAACCCTCCAAAGGCTCTGTATAATCTTTAAGTAAAATCCAAAGTCCTTACCATCCTCTAGCCCCTAACTACCTCTCTGATCTCATTTCTTACTGTTCTCTCTCCTTCCCAGGTGTATACTTACTTTCCTTTTTGAAGTTAATGGAATATACCACCCACATTCCTGCCTCAGGAGTTTTACAACAGCTTCTCCTTCCACGTGGACCACTCTACTCCAGATATCCACTCAGATTGCTCCCTCACTTCATTTAGGCCTTTGGCTCAAATGTTACATCTCCGTAAGTCTTCTCTGACCATTCAACCGAAAGTTGTGCTTCTTTCATCATTCTCTAGTTCCTTACCCTGCTTTATTCTCTTTATAGCAAATATTGCTACCTGACAATACACATATTTGATTATTGGTTTGTGGTCTATCTCCCACACTAGAATGGAAGCTCCAGAGGGGCAGATTGTTTTGTTCACACTGCTTTCCCAGTGCCTACATCAGTCCCTTGCACATGGTAAGTGCTAAGTGTATGTTTACTCAATTAGTAGAAGGAAGAGAGAAGTCCAGAATCAAATTCATCATCACTAGCTCCTCCTCTTGGTTTTCTTTCCTTGCAACTTCCTAGTTCTCCAGGCTCAGAGTCTGTCTGATCTGTGAATTTTACCTCTCCTTCAAGGTCTCAATTCAATAAATCATGAAGTATCATACCACTCCTGCAGACTGCCCTAAACCCTAGTCATACTGAACTACTCCCAATTCCTGGATAAGCACTTTCCTAACTTTGAGACTTTGCATGCTGTTCCACTGCCTAAAAAGTCTTCCTTCCCCATTCAAACTCCTAGTCATCCTTTAAGTCATGTCACCTCCTTTGAGGAACTTTCTTTGACAGAATGTGTCATTTAGTAGTAGTAGGTCACTTTCTTTGTACCCAATTCACACTTTTCATATTGTGTGTTGTAATCAAGTTTTAAATATATGTCTCTTTCTGACTAGAATGTCAGTTCTTCAAGGGCAGACTGTTTTATTTCAAGTTTGTTTTCCCCCAGGGTGTAGAACACTGCCTGCCCTGTACTATCCTCACTCTCTCATTTTTTCTCACTTGCACCCCTTTCTCCTCAGTTTGGTAAGACTGGTGTCCTGGTGCAGGTCTTTCTCATCTTACACCTACCCTCTCACAGCAGCCTCCTCATTGTGTCTCTATGACTATTCTTTCTCCAAATGGACCCACTTTATACTGTCAGGTTTTGTCTGACACATTGTACCGATATGGCATTAATTTCAATGGCTTCCTGTGATATATAACATAAAAATTTAGTGCTTTACCCTGTTTTTTAAAAACATATTTTAGTCATCTCAGATTGACCTTTTATTTCTTCTGATGAAACTACTGCTTTAGTCAAACTGATCAACTTGCTGTTCCTAAAAAAGACTCTATGTTTTCTGTCTCTGTATTACGCTTCATCCATTTCCTTCATGTGGAATACCTTCTCCCATCACCTTCATTAATATCCCCTCTTAGAGCTTAGTCCAAATGAAATTTTGCTGGAAAGGCTTCCCAGACAAGCCAAAAAAAAAAAAAAACCTCTACCTAATGAAGCTTAGATAGAATTCACTTGTATTAGTCACAATCATTTTATTATATCCTGCTCTATAAGACAGTTTATGTTTGTATTTGTGTCTCATCATTCCTATGAGACTATAAAGATCCTGGAGGGGAAATACCATCATCTTATTTTTGTTTCTGCATTCTCAATAATGGCTAGCATGTGAACCTCACACACTGAGTACTATAATACATATTAAATGAATAGAAGTAGAACATAAAAGTATAAAGAATTATTTTATTTAAATTTAAAGTATTTTTCTGATTCTTAAAATCTGGTGAAAACTATTAAATCCTAGTGTTTTTCGTGTACTTGAAGAATATATATGTGATATATAGTGTATACATATTTTCTTAGAGATAAAGGATTAAAAAGTGATGGAGGGACTTCCCTGGTGGCGCAGTGATTGGGAGTCCACCTGCCAATGCAGGGAACATGGGTTCGATCCCTGGTCCGGGAAGATCCCACATGCCACAGAGCAACTAAGCCCGTGTGCCACAACTGCTGAGCCTGCACTCTAGAGCCCATGAGCCACAACTACTGAGCCCGCGTGCCACAACTACTGAAGCCCGCGCACCTAGAGCCCATGCTCCACAACAAGAGAAGACACCACAATGAGAAGCCTGAGAATCGCAACAAGGAGTGGCCCCCACTCGCCGCAACTAGAGACAGCCCGCGCGCAGCAACGAGGACCCAATGCAGCCACAAATAAATAAATAAAATTTAAAAATAAATAAATAAAAGTGATGGAGAAAGAAAATTAGGTATGAAGTGAAGTGGTTTTGGATCCTTGGGAAATAGCGTAACAAGGCAGCTACTGAAGTCTAAATCATGGTTATTATTTCTCCTCAATCCAGGGGATACAGAAGACATATCAGGGAGAAGAGGGGAGAAAGACACCAACTAATTCTCCTTTATCCCCCTCTGTGGGCAATCACACATCTCTACTTGCTGTATTTTGTTTACAGTTGCCTTCCAACTACATGGTGAAGATGCAAAACACATGTAGAGGGCCTTCAAAAAGGAAAATATAAACATTCAGCGATACTACTAGGTGACAATATGGTTCTTTCTTGCTGAACCCTAACCAAGTGACAAAGATAATTAAAAAACATTCAGCAGTTTAAAACTTTTAAACACAGTAACACAATTCTGTCTTAGCAGCCCCAATACTCTGGAACATATTCCCAAATCTAAAATTTTAAATTTTATTAGAAATAATTATGAGAGAAGACCAGCCCTAAAACCATGTGTTCCTGAGCTCCGACTCAATCTTATTTTAGGCATGGTGACAGGATATTAAAAAACCATTTACACAGAACCATATGTACTATTCCCTGTATAATATACAGAACTAACCATTTCCTCATTCAAGATCTAAGTTTTACAGACAAAATCACAACAAAAGTAAACTGAGAAATTGGGAGTATAAATAGAAGATAAAATCTCTTATAACAAGTTAAAATGCAATCGATAGCTAATAGTGATTAGATTGCAATGAAGTTTGATAAAAGCAAATAAAAAGGAACCTGATCAAATTAAAAATTGTAACGAAGGGCTATACTTTATAAAGTTTTATAAAGATACACTTAGGCTACATTTTAATACAGTATCATATAATTGTCTGTATACACTATAATTTCATCCTCATTACTTAATATACCTTTAAAAAGAAAATTTATTTCATGTGCATCCAAAATGCAGAAAACCCCCTTATATGTCTTATAGGGAGACAGGAACTGGTTATAGCTCTCATAGTCTCAATTTAAATTCGAGAACTGATAAAATGGGGATTTCTTGAGTCAAATTCTTTTGGGGACAAAGAAGGAGAATGATGGCAACTTTTCTGATATCATCATGCTTTGCTCAGGGTAGTCCTCCCCTTCCTGGAGAGCTCTACCTTCTTACCCAAATTATAACTATTTTTCAGTGTTCCTTTATAAAGTTTTTTCTATCTACTTCGACTCCTAGTTTTCTCTCACCTTATACAATTTAGTATCCTGCTCTTTGACATAATCACATTTTGATGAATATTTCTGTCTAATTTCCCATATGTATTTTATCTTGCATTTCCCCACGCTGATTAAAAGATCCTTACGGGCAACGACCATGTTTTATAATTCTTTGTATATTTCACAGCACCAGTATAATGCTAGAAAGTCTACTTGTAAAAAATACTCCAGTCTTCAGAATAACAGTTAGGTTAGAACATATTTTTAAGAGTTCTGAGCATGAAAATGAAATAATTCAGTTAATTTGATAATAGGAATAAGACAAAATTCATACAATTGACATACTTTTTGCTAATATATTGAATAGATAAGTCTTATTTTTAATTCTAAAAGTTTTAAAATTTTTTATTTCTAATTATTTTTTATTTTATTTCTAAAAGCTGTATTTTCTAGACCTATTGAGTGAATGTTAGATAAATAGATAAATAGATAGATTTTTAGGTTGCTGGTACTAGAAAAGAATTCAGAAATTATCTTTCGTCCAATCTCCTCCTTTTTATGATGAAGAAAATAGGTCCAGCATTTATTAACTGACTCATCTTGTCAGTTATTGCTAGCATTAATTCTAGAGCCCATGTTTCTTGAATTCCAGGCCAGCGCTCTTTTTACTAAACCATACTATCTCTTCTGGCAAATCAGGCACTAAATAAATGATTGTTATAAGTAAACAAATCTAATAACAATGTAAACACATTATTTTAGTAAAATAATTATCAGTATGAAATATTAGGAACTGTGAAATCAAGTAGTAGTTAAACAACACATATCCTTATTTATGCTTATACATATTCAGGCTACAGAAGTGAAAGAAAAGAAACTCGGTGGAAATGCGAATTATACAATATTAATTTTACAATACTTTTAAACACATATATTATTTTAAACTACATATTTTAAAAGGAAATAAACAGTGGTCAAATAAATGTCCTTAAGTCCCCAAAGGAAAACCACAATATAATTATGAGATTACAAGAAAGCCAATTAGTATACTGGTTTGTTGTCATGTTAGAATACTGTTTCTAAAGAGCTAAGTTACCACTAGTTTTTTTCTGCCACCATTGTCGGTGTGGCACAGAGACCTTTATTTATTTATTTATTTTGTTTTTTTGTTGTTTTGGCAGCGTGGCTTGTGGGATCTTAGTTCCCCGACCACGGATTGAACCTGGGCCCTCAGCAGTTAGAGCTCGGAGTCCTAACCACTGGACCGCCAAGGAATTCCCCACAAAGACCTATAAAAAAGGCTTTTTAAAGGCTGCACTTTACAAGAACCTTAAATCACAAAATGAAAGTTTACAGACCATTAAAATAAATTAATCTATAAAAATGCTGGCATTTGTTTCAGTTGGTTAGAGCAGAAGTAATTCTCTACTGCCACGGTAAATGGTAATATTTTCTCTAAAATGTGTTGTTCCTACCTTATATAGGCGTGACCTAGAGATTTGCAAAACTCCTCAATCGCCAGTGCTTTTGTACCATTCATATTAGAAATATAGCCAGGGATGAAGATAATTCCTGGACTTTTGCCTTTTAGCCTCTTATAAGCCAGGTTTGGAAGGTCTGGTCGACTAAGGAAAGAGATTGAGGTCTTTTGTCTGCAAGCTAAACAAAGTACACAAAACATAAACTATAGTTTGCAAACACAGTTTTTTGAAAACCATACATGTTTCTAATCTTAACTTTCTTAACTCATCAAACTGATGTCAAATACTATTTCCATTTAATAGAAAAAAAATACAGATGTGAAGTATTAAAGTCACAAGTCTGTGCATGGTATCTTTTAAAATCATGTCACAATCAGTGTCTTCTCTGAGCAAGGTCCAATCATGATTCTTCCAAAATACACAATGAGAAGGAAATCTGAAGGCAACAAAAGACAGAGAGACTTGTCAAAAATGTTTTTCTGTTGCTGCTATATCATCTGTCCCAAATAGTATCAATCAACATTCAGATTTACCTACACTAGTTTTAGCCCTTTCTTGTGAGATTTGTCTTCTTTAAAATTTTTTTTAATGTTTAAGGGGTTTCACATCCTCTACTTTTAAGTGGGGAGGGGGAGAAACAAGTTTGGTCTGCCCTTGGGAAGTTGTTTCAAAGGTAGAGGTGCTGTGCCCCTTTTATTACTGATTCCCTCTCCACCCATAAAATCATGGGCCATGGTAACAGCCAATGATGATTCCATATCTGCTGAGGTGTGTTCAATGAGCAGTTTCTTTATAAGTAACCTTGAATAAATGCATGATAATACCATTTTTGGAAAAAGATTTCTCATAGGACTCCCAATCACTGTGTTTTATTTGTTGGCCTGGTTTTCTGTGAATGGTACACACAAATCTTAGTGCAAGTACAAAGGCACAATGGGTAAACCTTACAAGGTTGTTCCATTTCATTATTTTTAAAGTTCCTTCCCTACTGTAAAGTCAATACTTGCTCTTAAAAAATGTAGAAAGATATTAAAAAAAAAAAAAAAGTCATTTATAATCCCACTTTCTCCCTCCAAAGAAACTAGGCTTGTGTACTCCCTTAACAGTCTTTTTCTGGACCAACGGAATCTCTTTTTTATCACATGAAACCTTTCTCTACTTTATTGTGGCTAATTAAAACTTCTCAGTCTCTTCCATGTGAGCTAATAAACTTTTCCTCAGTTTGGATTTGAGAAGTTGATTTATTAAAAACTGAATTGAAGCCCTTAAAGCTATCCCTTTTATATGTAATCCTGTTTCAGAGTTTCAATGTATAGTGAAATATGCCAAATTTAAAACATTTAGTGAAAAACAAGGCTAGTAGGAGCCAGTTATGTTGGTTGACAGATTGCAGCAGCAAAAATGTTCATTTCCCATTTCCTTAGCACTCCAAAATTCCTTCCTATCCTCTCTTTCATATTACTTTCCAACAGGAAATTCTCCATAATTACAATTTGTTTAATCTTGGTGAGTTATAAGTGGTCAGGTTCTTAACATTATATCCGTGAATGATCTTCGTAGTGTAAGGATTAGCTCAAAGCCTGGGGCATAAGTGTTCAATGAATGTTCACTAAATAGTAAAAGAGTATCATATTCTAGTTAATGAAATGACATACTATACTTTGCTAAAAAAACAGATATATAACAGCCTTTTGGTTGTGTACAATTAAAGGTAAGTTAAACTGATAATATGCTTAAAATTTTTAACTCAAAGGGTATTTGCCATGACAATTCCCATTCCAAGCACTATGCATCTGACAGCTGTCTGGCAAGGGTGTGAAAACAACCAAACAAAACAAACAAAAAAAAGACATAATTCAGAAAGACAGACTATATATATGGGGGCTGGGAGTGGAGGTAGGGTGGGACGGAGAAGAATCAAGCACAAGGAACGGAAATACTCAGGGGCTTTAATTTTTCGTCCAAATTCTAGTTTCCTTTGTAGAGTGACGACTACGGTTTTTACTGGGCTGCGATCATGGGAAAAACAAAACAAAACCAAAAAACTAGAAATTAGGCTTGATGACGGCGTTTAAACTTTTCCAAAGAAAATGTTCATATTGTAAAATCGCTCAAGTCAAGGTAGAGCAGGTCTAAGCATCTTAACAGTCGCGATCTGTAAACCCTTTAGAACCAGCAGAGAAAAGCAAAAGCAACTAATAATCAAACGCATTAAATGCACATCTGAATTTTTCCTAATGTTGGCGCTTAACAAGGGGGAGGCGGGCAGAGAGGATCCTTAGGCTGCAGAGCGTGACGCCACCAACGGCCCGGGCTGTCCAGAATACCCCGGGGCCCGGCAGAGCTCTCCTCACAGCCTTCACCAGAATTGTCGAAAGCGCCTAGAACTGGGGTACTGAGAACCGGGGAAGAGCATTTCTGAACGGGGCGCCAAAAACGCATGGCACAGGAACTGACGGAATCCGTGATGTTCGAAAGTACGCGTCCTACTCCAACCTTTCGGACACTGACCTGGGAGCCACCGTGGCGCCCGCTCGGCCTTCGGTGCAAGTAACGTGCTGAGCCCACGGTGGAAGCCGAAGGAGACGGCCATCCGGCCCAACCTGCAACAAGGTACCCAAGCGCCCAGACCCACCCTCGCCATCTTCCCAACGGCCCCTGCGCCCCGCGCCGACCTACAGAGACACGCACAGCGCCCAGAACCGAGCTTGCGCATGCGCCGCCCGCTGGACGACGCAACTTGGTAAACGGCGCCTGTCCGAGTTTCGACCCCCGGAGAGCGCACATGCGCAGAGCGTCGTCGCTCTTACCAGCCTTTCGCTGTTGGGCTGTTCTGTTGGGGAGGTTCGGTCTGTGAGTTTGGGATGTTTTGAGCGCCCTCGGTAGGCTGCTTTCTCGGTGGGTAGATACTCCAGGACTGGAAGCGAGGAGAGGAACCCCACCCATCGTTCCTAGATAGGAAACCATCTCATCATCCCGATGACAGTAGGGAGCTGAAACATAAAGTGCTAAGACTTGCTGCGTTACAAGTAGTTCTCACCCCCTTGACAGTTTTGACCTGTACCGGAAATGGTTCGAAGATCTGACCTTAATCCTGCTTGTATAAACACCTGGAGTGGAATCGAACATTCGCCGCTCCTTCGCCCTTTTTCAGTTTGTTTTAGCTCTTTGTATGCCTGACTGTTGAATTACCCTGACCCCTGTCTCATACTATACGCAAAAATAAATTCCAGTAGATAAACGGTCTCAACAGAAGAATAAAACCTGAATAGTTCTGTTCACCCTGCTCCTAGAAATAAGAAAAAATATATAATTCCAATAAAATTGGCCAACAGCTGTGATAGGCAGTTCATATATGTAAACATGATGATCAACCTAACTGAAAAATTGGAATTAAAAAATAACCCATGCCATTTTTCCTACCCATCAGATTGGCAAAAGTTAAAAAGAACAACTATTGTTCTTTTTAACTTTTTTCCGGCAAGGAAGCTGGGCAATGGGCACTCATGTATGGTTGGTGGGAGGGTATACTGACAAACTCTTTTGTCAAGTAACCTGACCACCTATGGCAATTTAAAATATGCATCATTTTCATGCCCTTTGACCCAATGGCCCCAATTTGTGACTTTCCTATAGAAAATACTAGTTTATACGGATGCATATTATCTACTAGAGCACCGTTTTTAGAGGCAAACAGAAGAAAAAAATGGAATGGCCAATTAATGGTTGAATAAACTGTGGTACAAGGGTTTCTGGATTCCTGCTCTGACACCCTTCAAAGCAATTCTTGGAGGCCTCAAGCATCAACAAGTAAGGACTAGTTTTTTTTTGTTGTTTGTTTTCTATTTAAAAGTTACTGTAGCTGGTTTAATACTGGATACAGTGAATCCAGCCTATCTTTGGAGTCTTGAGAACCTGTCCTATTAGAACACACTAGAAAAGCTGGATAAATAAAAACTTAATAGATCTCTTTCTTGAGAGGTGTATTGCCAGAAACACCTGCTTGACAGCTGCTTGATTTAGCAACTTTCTCCAAAAGCTGCTGAGCTATTTTGCTAGTTCTCCATTAAGCCTGTTGTAGACTCTAAAGGGACTAAAATCACTAAGGTGATGCCCAATGCACATCACTTCAGCATCCTTTGTTTCTTAACAATAAACACTTCTCCCTATGGTTCTGGATATTTGCAAATATTCTCAATCATTCCTGTCCCTATTCTGTCCCTTTATTTTTGCAGGTCTTCTTGCATTTTATGTGCAGGAAAAAAAAAAATCTTACTTGTTCTCATAGTGGGAAAGGCACTGCACAAAAAAAGCAGGGAAACCCATGGACCATTTTCTCCATCCACCTTCATCAGTATAACAAATCAGGAAAAATTGTAGCTAGAGTCAAGTGAAGATGCTTTTACTGACAGCAATGGGCCTGAAGTAGACAAATTTGTTTCCGTTAACCTACTATCAATGTTGCCTTCACTGACAGGTGTGAAAGGACATACTGTAGAGGGTGGTTTCTTCCTCTGAAAGCTGCTTCCTTGTTCAGGGAAACAAATGATGTCCCCACCAAGTAAAGCCTTAGAGCTTTAACTTCATACCTGCATGATTTTTTCCCCATCAGAGAGAAGGACAGGTAAACACAGTCCTTCAATCCCCAGTAGTAATTGCATCTGTGCAATTAGACAAAAAGATGTCAGGTTTCTCAGGGGTTATCTCATCTTGTTAGCAACAGAAATGTGACCAGAGATATTTCTGATTACTTCAGTTTATAAACTACAGGTCATAATGTTAGCACACAACAACCTTTATGTCGATTCTACAATGGACTTTTGCTGATTAATCCATCCTCTGTCATGTAACCAATGGGTGACTTCCTAATGAGAGATGAGTTATTTTCAAATGTGAAATCTGGTCAATATTTTAATCCAAACTCAACATATTTTAACACACATATTGGAAAGGTTTACTATATCATGCAAGGCATAAAGTTGATTAGAATATCTTTACAATCCTATGAAGAAGGTAAAGTACAGTTCAGAAAAGTTATATCTTTACATTAACCAACAAAAGTTTAGCAATTGTATTTCACTCTCATTACAGGGTTTAGGGGTGATCTCTGAAAAAACAGATTATAAAAATGTCTTCTGCAATTGTGATTTTGTCCTTCACTGTTCAAGTAAAATCATGTGTCATCCAGTTGCAAAATCTTATTATTGGCAACATGTATACAAACCACTGCAAATAAAAAAAAAATTGTACCCAGGCAGGCCTGACAAAGATTTTACAGACACTTCTAATCTAATCATTTCGCTTGTACTAGTAAGTAATGTCATTATTTTCTGCTTTCATTCTTTTGCCAAAGCGTAGAAAGAGTACATTCATACTTACAAATGCACACATGACAAACCAGGATAAATGGAATTTGAAATCATTATAAAAGGACTTTCCTGAAGTCATTTCATTCAACAAAAATTAATTTAACTCTAAAAAACAAAGGCTAATTGTAAAGAAAATACATAATAAAATAGCACATTACAGAGTACATTAAGTTGAACTTCATTTGCCTTTTAATGGGATCACAATACTTCTGTAAATAAGGATTTTAATTGGTCTGTTCTTTGGTGAAAACAGCTGTATTTCATAGTTATGTCATGTGAGGCTGCAGCAAAGAGAAATCAGATAATATAAAGAAAATCGGCTACTGGTTGCCTTTATTCTCAGTACTGGGAATGGAGAAATCTTCATCAAAATAGCTCCTAAGTATTCTCTTTATTTTAAATTGCCCAATGTGACAGAATGTCTAAGACTGCTTCTTCCAAAAACACACAGCTTTTTGTTCTTCTTTTACAAAGAGTGGTTTGCTATATATGTACAGTAGATTATGCTGGTGGTGATTCTTCAAAGTCAACTTCCTGGGCACTTGTTGGCATCAAAGTACCATTTTAAAATGTAGAATAACACTAACTGCAGTTCATCACTTGAAACTACTACTGTTAAACAGAGGTGATATCGAGTCTTTGGTTTTGGTGTAGTACTTTAAAAGTAGGGCCAAACTCCTCGTACAATATATTCCCTTCCAAGCCCTTATTTGCTTATATTTATAAAATAACATTCAGCAAAATACTCCTTTTTCAAAAAAGCCAGTTGATTACCAGTAAAGTCAATGCCAATGATTTGGGTGCTAAAATAATTTCATATTTTCCATGTACATATAGACATTTGTAAACGGTTTAGTTTATTCACCAAAATCAACAATGATAAAAAGAATTTATAAGAAATGTTCCTATAAGTGATGCTATTTACCAAAATAGTATTTTCTTTCTCCTAGGCGCTTCAATTCTTTGCTATTTATGATCAAGCTTTGAGTTATTTACGCTTAATCTTTGAATTAAAATCCCTTCTTTCCCTTTTACAAATGACCTCCTGTTTATATGAAAACAGTTCTGAGTATCCATAGTTAAAGGGATGGGTCTGTTGGGTCTTTCCACCTGGTGTTGAATATGGCTTTATTCTTGTAAGAAATTATTGCAGTCTGCCCTGAAGTGGACTATTGCGTTAGTTCACTACAACAAGAAGTGAGTGTAACCTTCCGCCCCAGTAACTATAACATCCATCCAGATCCGCATGGCTTCTGGCGATGGGGCCACCATATAGTAGATTCTGTCATGCGTCTTGACGCTAAAGGTGAGTAATGGATTAGGACTCTAAAAGGAAAAGAACATAAAACAAATCTTGAAATTATACATTAAATATAACACAGAGATATGTGAAGGCTTCTATGTAGCTATTACTTCTGTTCTAATGTAACCTATTCCCTTGCCCTCAACGCCTTTCTCAAGATTGACCATATTTCTGGCCTTTCCGCACAAGAGCTCTCACAGTGAGCTCACCAGTCGTTTTAGCAGCTACTTGTAAAGCTCCAGCAGGGTATCTAGCTGATAGTGGGCGCGCTAAAAATAGCTCAATAAATGTTATTCTTAGCCCTACTAAGATGTTTCCTTATGATCTTCCTCATAAGTAGGTAGTAGCTCCTTCTTAGAAGCCTAGCAAAGAGTTACTTGGCAGGGTCTCCCAAACCAATATATCCAGAGTATTTTCTCATTTTGTCATGATTTATTTTTTCACAAAAAGATCAGTTGCACTAACTACTTTACTTCTATGTTTACTTTTCCAACACCATTCTGATCATATCTATCTATCATGTCAGAATAACAAATCGAAATTAATTAGAATTCAAAAAATACCTTTCCCCCTACTTAATTATGCATTCAAATTGTAGGAATCTGAAATTCAATGTTTACCTTATTAGCATTCTTGAGGTGATCATAATATACTTCTTCAATGGCTTGAAAGTATATTACTCCTTTTAATTTAGCTTCATGCTTGTCTGCAATGGTAGATGAGTGTTAAAACAAATACTTTATCACCACTGATGGACAGGAAAAATTATAATTTCATTATAACTATCATCATTAAAATATTTATCTAGCATTTAAATTATCTAAGATTAATTAAGATAACCTAGGTTAGTACATTAGCCGCACTCTGTCCTGAAAAAAGAAAAAAAAAAAAGAAGGTTGGAATTAGCAACCCTAAACAAAAGAGACTAAGTGACTTTACTCAAGGCTCTTTACAAATTAGCAGTCAAAAGGTAACCCAGAATACTGACTGTCAGGTTAGCACACAAAGTGTAAACACCATTGACATCAAGATAAATTATTTCACCACATTCTCCAAGACAGTAGTTGTAATGAAAATATTAATATGCAGCTCTGTTGCAATGAAATTTGTAACAAGTGTGTTTTTTGATTTCTAATTTAAAATAATATCCTACTTATGTTTCTTTCCTATCAAATTTCTTGTCTAGTATACTTGATATTTCATCCTGTTCTCAACGGAGTTTCATGTCAATAATTTAATGTCCTTTCAGTGCAGCGTTTTCCAAACTGCTTCCAAAGATTTCGTCAGATTTGCCGTAAAAACCAAACAGAGCATAAAACAAAACAAAAACAAACAACCAAACCACCAACCAAACAGCATCACTCTGTGGTGACTAATAACACCAATATGTTCTTGAGACATTTTGTAATTTAAACTCTGCAGGGATGACAGCACATGCAAGCACATTAAAGAATCTCAAAATTATGGATGAGGATACAGAGAAAGAGACTCTGTCATACCCTGCTGGTGGAAACGCAAATGAGAAAGTCTCTTTTGGAAGTCAATTGGTAAAACATACATAATGAAAAATGCCAGAATTCTTACTCAGCAATTCTGCTTCTAAAACTGTATCGTATAAGACCTACGCATGCATGTGCACGTGTATTTGGGTTCGTTGGAGCACAAGCTGCAAAAGATCTGCTGGAGCTTTAATAGGGAACTGATTTAATTCTAGACCAGCCGTACACTGCAATCTACACAGCCACTGAAAAGACTGAAGTAAATCTGCATGTGCTCAAAGAGAAAAATCTTGAAATACTGTTATGTGAAGAAAGGTATGAACAGAGTGAATAATTTGGTCCTAACTGTATTAAAGAAGAAAGAATACCTATATAGACTGAAACATACATGAAAAGGAATGGAGAAAGTCTGAAAGGATATTTCAGGCTTAACAGTGTTAGAAAAGGGAGAACTTTTGTGATGGGAAGAAACTTACTTTCATTATATAGACTTAGTTCCTAGGGAAACTCTGTTTTAATTAATACTGTGTTCGGTGGGTTTCCACCAGTTTCTGTGAAAGAGAAGGTCAATGTGTCTCTCAAACATTTGGTGGAAAAGGTCCTGCAATAATGAATTCATGGGAAAACAATGATACTTTGTTTTTTGGAAACAGAGGTAAAATAAAATCTGGAGATAAAAGTAAACCTTGTCAGTGTTTCAAAGCAGACAGAAAACTGGGGAAGAAAACTTTTGTTTGTAGGGCACTTCAGATATGAGAAAGAATCTGAGAAATACAAGCATAAGAATGAAATACAAATCCAGAGAAAAGGAGCAGAAAGAGTGTAGCTGTTTTGTCTGAGTTATTTTAAAATTTTATTTTTGGAAAATTCTGGCTGAGGTTGTCTTTGGAGACTAGCACGTAGCAAAGTTTTGTTTATGCATTTTGCAGACACTAAATTGGCATTTCTTATTACATAGGCATCTTTTCTATTGTATTAACTAAAGAGACTGTCTCTGGATTCTTATAAAACCCAAGGTCAGAAAGCCCAAGAGAGGCAACCTGTGAGGGTTAGTAGACCATTTACTTCAGGCCACTCGCCCCTGTAGCAACTGGAACCCCACCCAAAGAGCCCCTAACTGAAAGGCATGCACCCCCTGCCCTTTCCTCACCCCGATTCTGGGGCTCCATTGCCAGTGTTTCCTTTCTTCCACATGCTTCTTGGTTGCTCACACCCCTCTTCATAAACATATCCTGACCTCACACTACAGATTAAATGACTGGACTGTTATTTTTTATTACCTTGATACACTTTGTAACAATTCCCAACAATGCTCATAAATGCTGATACAGTCACCCCAAGGCAGGGTCTCTTCATAACCTCTAGTCTGATTCTACTCTTACTCAGCAGTTGAAAAGAGAGCAGAGCTATTCTTATGCTGCTAATGGACATATTTCATATGTGATCTATGTGTAAATAAGGGGCTTCTTAATAAGTAAACCGGTTACACAAATACTCCTGTATTTATAGAAGATTCAGTAGGGTATGGTTCTCATAATCCATCATTTAAAGAATCCAAAAATATTCCAGTCACTTAATAAATACTTACTTATTCACTAGTTCACTGATGAGCTTTACTCTCTGTGCTGAAATTGTCATTCTAGTATACAAACTACAGTTGAATGACCTGGCAGTTTAAGCTGCCTAATTGTGGTGTGACTTTAGAGCATATGATCATAAGAAATAAATAGAAACCTTTTTTTTCTGATTTCATGGTTTAAAAGATAATATTTTGGTCTAAAATAAATTCCATTTAATATTTATTTGGGCTTGAGCTTATTTCAGAACTAGAATAGACTAACTCACACTTTTTAAATAACATAATTTTTATTATTTCTAGAGGAAATTCATATCAGGTGGACCATATATCTGAATAGAAAATAATATACATCTATCAAGCTAATATTGCCATTACATTCTATTACTTATCACTCTAATTATTTATTCCTGAATTTTTATGCCTTTGGTTCTTTAACAGAGAATTCCTGATTGAATATATCACTCAGATTTTTTTATCACCCACCTGCATAATAAGAGAAGGTGCGCTTGTTCCGATCAAAAACAAACCAACGTTTTTTCCAAGTTTTAATTTTTCCACCCATTTTGATGAGGAATCCTCTGCAGGTCTTCTCTGTGATTGACACATGATACAGGTATCAATATTGTGGCCAGCAGTCTCCACGTGGCTGCGCAAATCAAAGTCTTCCTTCCGGATAGGCAGATAACGGGTCAGAGGTCGAGCCTGGAAAAGCACAAGCCCATCTCATCTATAGCTAATTATTTGTTTTGTTTAGGTCACAGATGTTTAGAAGTGAAGTGAACTGAAAAGCCTAAGTGTTAATAAATGTCCATGTGATTATGAGAGCTTAAGCTAAACATTGTCATTTGGAATCTAAAAAGCGAATGGCATTTTAAGAAGGATGCTATGGTATGGGGGGGGAAAATGTGGATAAACTCAGGCCAACAGATTCTATTCCTTGAAATGGCCAGATGAGAAAAATGGAAACATGTCATTTACCTTAGCTTTAACAGAGGTACTTAGCACTTAAAAACACAGGGAAATAAGGCATGAAGTTATCTGGGCTCCTCCTTACAGATGAGAACTCCTCCTCTGTAACGTATCCAGGAGTTCTCCCTGCCACAACTCAACAATAGTTCTCCTTAAATAACCGCAGACATGACATAATTGACTGAACATTATTTAGTAAGTCCAGCCCCCAAGGATGTATGTACATGTCGGCTTGCATACACCCTGTGATAGAAATTGAAGGCAGAGATGTATGTTTTGAAAAGCGAAGCTAAAATAAGGTAAGAAGTGGAATCAAAGCTGTACCCAATGAACTGTCCAGGACGAGACACTGAAGAGATGTACATAGATGTCTTTTATTTTACTATGGCTGGAGTAGAGGTTCATCTAATCTAGGAAGCACATATTGCACGGGTAGTATTTCTAAAATAGTCTTTTATTTTATCCTGTTAAATTACCCCACCGCTTTGCCCTGGGGGAAAATAACCTAATCATACACTTGGAAGCAAAAGTTATAATTGGGATTAAAATAGAATTGTGCCTTTTGGTTTTGGCTTCAGATATCAAACTGGCATGGATGGCCTTTACACTAAATCAAAATGTGACAGAGGTTTGGCATAATGAAATAAAATGAACAAGTTTTACTTTGTATTTTTCCTTTATTTTGCCTTTGATTCTGTGGTACTTTGATGTTAGACAGATGCCACAGATTCACTGAGCCCTCAAAGGACATGAAGTCTTAAGGCGAGTCTCCAACTGTTGTACTTCAGACTGCCAGCAACTGTGAGAAATAAGGGAATTGGTACCTTTTACCATTAAGTCTAGTAAGCTTTGGTAAAACTGATTTGAACTTTAAATTACATGGCACTTAAATTTTTATTTTAGTTTCTCAGAAAACATACATTATGTAAGCAGTTCTAGTGACAAGAACAGAGACTCAGACTCTGCTGACTGAGATAGGAAGTCAAACAAAGTGGATGGTTTTCCTGAGTTTTGCTCGAGTTCAGGAATCCTGTGCACATGTGTGTGGACTGATGCAGCAAAGGGGAAACGTGTGACAACACAGTGGTTAGGAAAAAAAAACCCCAAAACATGAACACCACCACCAAAAAACCGGGCTGGTAAAAGTATCCTGTTCTGGAGTGTTTGCTTCCAAAAGATGTCTTAGTAGAATCTCTTCTCTTTCTCAGCTTAGTTTGGGTGTTGTATTTGTTTTCAGTAAGGAATCCAGCTGCATTTTCAAAGCTGCTCAAGAAGACATTCTCCTTTTAAATATACTCCAAAAAAAATGGGTAGAAGAAAAAGTGCCTCTCCAATCAAAATGTGCCACGTATAACTAAAGAGAAATGTCATTTTGTTAGTAGTTCCCAGTGGGTTTTGAAATAAACACACATTTTTTTTGCCCATTAATGCACTTCTCTTAGCCATTACATGTCAAGGGCTAATAGGCAGCACAACCAAAGGCATCCTCAGACATAGCATGACTGTCTTCTGAAAAACGACCACCAGGGGGCAACCTACTCCAATCCATCCAAATTGACCAACCAACCTGTGCCCTTTGTTTCTCCCTTATTTTTACTTCCTTTTCAATTAACTTCTGCCTCTGGCTGGTTTCTTCCTGCAATCGTTTTTCCAGGAGTTCTCGGCGTCGTTTTTCTTCTTCCAGAGCGCGTTTCTTGGCTTCCATTTCCCGTTCCTAAATATCATTATGCAGAAAAAAATTTTCAGACATACTGGTTATACTTGAATGATTCCAATATGAAAACAAATAATTCTCACTAGACAATTCCTGATTTTATAGCCCAGTATATATCTAAGACTAAAACACCCGTAATCACCATTCACAGAACTTTCAAAAGCATCCTGTGCAGAAATGCAACCACTACATTTAATTAAAAATGAAATATTAAGTGAAACACAGCTTGTGACTCTATTCAGTCATTTCATACTAATGACCCCATATATTAAAAACTCTCCATTTTTAATATAAAAAAGGCTCACTAATTGTGACCCAACACCAGTCACGACTTTCGGCCTTTCTTTGATGGCCGTAGGTCCTTCCAATTCCTGTTGTTGCTCTGTGGCTTCCTGGCTGACGGTCACAGAGGAAGTGCCCAGGGAAGTTAGAAGAGGAAAGGAGGTGCCCTTTCAGGCAGGATGCAAAGGCATTTGGGGAATTCCTAAGGAAGTTCAGATTCTGGCTTGAAATACAGTCACAATAACATGGGAGTTTTAATATTACAATAGTGTCTTTACCACGAACTGGCAAGGCAGGGAGAATGCATAAAGACCTGCCATTCCTCCTGTTCCCCGGCAGGCAAACAAAGGCGCCATTGAAGGGAAAATGTAATACAAAGCATTCATTTCAGTTTATGTCCACACAATACACATTTTACATTATGAAAAATGGTAGTGCAGTAAAGAGCCGTAGAGAACATCTCTCTAACACCCTCATTTTTCAGAAAAGAAAATGGGGCCAGTGGGAATTCCCTGGCAGTCCAGTGGTTAGGACTCTGTGCTTTCACTGCCGAGGACCTGGGGTTCAATTCCTGGTCAGGGAACCAAGATCCCACAAGCCATGTGGCACGGCCAAAAAAAAAAAGAAAATGAGGCCAAGAAAGGTGGAGTGACTACTCCAAGATCATGCTGCTTATTGAGGCCTGTAAACAGTTTCCCAGTGTCAAGTGCAGGGCATCTTGAACTACTACATCAAAGATATTAGGCCTACCCTGGATTCAAGAAGCCTTGTCTTCTCTGCATGAGCCTGCTTCAAAAGTCTCTCCATTTCTTCTATTCGGGCAATATTTGAAGTGCTGGCACTGAAGAAAACACAAAAGCCTTTCAAGAATACTGCTTCTTACTGATGTCTCTTCAAACACACACACACACACACACACACACACACACACACACGACAAGATCCAATACAATTTAAAGGATGTTACTTACAAGAATCACTGGTCTGAAGAGGCAAGTCAATTCAACTCTGAAAACTGTAGGTGAAACTTAACTTACCTCAGTTTTAAGAGATAAAACATAGGCAAGGAAAATAATACCAAATAAAGTGCTTTACTCTTAAATAAACCAAAACCAACTCCTACAAAGTGTGTTCTCAAAATGTTTCCTCCAAAGTCTAAAAATTTTGGCTTGCGGGAAGTCTTCCCATTAGTTTAATTATTCAGGGATGCCAGACCAACGACACTATCACCAAAGTTCTACGTAAATGACCCCTAAGTTTGGAAGTCACTTTATTTGGTTTGGGATCATGTATCACCAGCTACTTTTTTGTTATGCCTTTTTGCTTGTGGACATTTTATTTCTTAAATGGTGATTTAAGATGGCCAATTAAAAAAATGACTTCTCTTACAGGTGCAATAGAAGGGTAGTGGCCGGTTTTGCCAATAAAGCCCATCCACCGTACGAACGAGAAAACTGCATTAAGGGATTCAAGAGCTTCAAAAGTAATGCATCTTGAAAAAGATACCACATAAACACATGAAGAAAAAAACCAAAGGGAGTGAAAGCTGCAAGACCAGGTAGGATAACTAACAGAGAAGTAGAAGAACTTAGAAATGTTTAACATTAAACAAAATATATTATTTTTCCCTTGTTTACATTTTATTTGACTATTCTGGAAAAAAAGGACCTTGGCCTAAGTCAAAACTTATTTATTTTGATGTTCCAGCCATGGAGAACCAATGTCATTTCTTATGCATGTTTACTTGCATAGTCACTTAAATGTATCTTCTTTTCTAGACTCTCTTGGCTATAGAGAGGCTTTTGTGCCTGTATCCTCCATAGCATAAAGCCTGGTACACGGTAGGTGTTCACGTTTGCTACACACATTCATATAAAAATTAATTCATATAAAAATGAATAAGATAATCATTAGTATAGTCTCGCTAAATCATATTGTTGATCAACTCAAACCTACGATGTTTGAGGGCTAAGAGTTCTTTTGAAGAGAAACATGACCACAGTAATGTAGGACATATGGTTTACCTTAAAATCAGTACTGTGCACACATGTTTATAGCAGCTTTATTCATAAATGCCAAAACTTGGAAGCAACTAAGATATCCTTTAGTAGGTAAATGAATAAATAAACCATAGTACATCCAGACTATGGACTATTAGTCAGTACTAAAAAGAAATGAGCTATCAAGCCATGGAAAGACATGGAGAAACTATACATGCATATTACTAAGTGAAAGAAGCCAATCTGAAAAGCTAAATGCTTTATTACTCCAACCATATGACATTCTGGAAAAGACAAAACTATGGAGGCAGTAAAAAAAAATTATATTTTATATACTTTAAAAGCTACTTTGGTTATTTTGTTAAAAAATAATTAATTTTTATCCATGGACACCTACTTGTTCTCTATAGGTATACTTTTGCTATTGATTTAATATTTCCTTGACATGTAAACCACTTTTATTCAGCAAAATTTTTGCTGCTCTATGATACTGTGTTGCCACTACCTGATACTTTGGGGGGGATCAGAACTGTACCTGCAGTGAAAAGCAAAAGCAATTGCAATAGCAATTTAGGGTGAAGTCTAGACTTGTCAATACAATGGCATGGAACAAATGAAATGCCATTTGGCTAGCACCTGTCATGCCAAGGGAGAGCCTGAAGTCACTGAAGATACATTTTGTAATGCATTACCTGTAGCACAAGACACTCATCATTGGTTTCTCCAGCCCACCTAAATTACAAGAGGAGTAATGCTTCCTCCCATTGCTCCAAATTCTGACCTTCTTCAGAAGGCAGGCACATTTCTGATCTCATGTAATTACTGTATGATACTGAATAATACTGAATCACTTGGCCATTAATGGTATAAAGATGACTAGTTTTGCCTCCTTTCTCTACTTAGCCATATTCTATTTTATCAACTGAAGATTACTTTTTTTACGTGACCAACTTTGGCAAAAACCCATAGTCATAAAGAAAAATGAAACTTCAGTCAAGGGTAAAGGAATCTAAATAGCACATTTAGTTTTCAGTGCTGAACAATACCTTTCAGCAAAATTTGAATTTGCTTTTTAGAATATTCACTTTAGAGGCAAAGGCAAAAACAGAAAAAGGAAGGAAAAATAGCAAACAAGAACATTGTCATACAACAAACAAATAAATAAGCAAAACGCAAAACAAAATTCTCCATAAAGACATAAAACTTTTCCAAGACTGCCTTCAGCATACCAATATTGCCACTAAATGAAGAGCCAGTGTCCCAGAATATTTATTTTCAATTCATCTTCTCAAGCATTTTTTCAGGTTAAGCAAATTATTACTCCATATAAAATGTCTAATCTTTCTCTATTCAAAAAGATTAGACTATCTGGTCTCTTTGACAGCTGTCTGCCCTCTTCTGAAATCCTCTGGTTTTCAGTATCTCTTCTGAAAGAACTCCCTAGAATAAAATGCAAACACTGGGTGTTGACTATCTAGGGTAGAAAGCAGAATACAAACCTTTGCCTGAAACAAAGGGATTAGAAGTATCTGAAATTCTGGTTGATGTATCTCTTAAAACCAAGCTCAGCCTTGGATGCCCTCAACCCCGTACCCAGTCTTGTCCCCGCTCCACACACACAGTGCTGGTGGGTAATAGCTATAATGAGAGATCAACTTCCTTAACATTTTCTCAAAGCATGAACACAAGGTCAGGGCTTATTAGCAATAGTAATAAGAACATATAATTTTAGGTGGTATTCAGAACACTACACTCTATGAGCTCATTCAATCATTTTAGCAGAAAACAGACTTTATGCAGAATTGACCTTCAGCTGCTGTTTTCTAAGACCCAAGACCTGTTTTCTTAGCTTTATATTTGTGTACAGTGTAAGTAATGATGCTGAAATAGCAAAAACACTGTCTGACTCAAAGAACTTTCTGCTGGACACGAAAATGATGTCTCAACAAAAAGTGTAAGGCAAAGGTACCCACAACTCTGAGTAACTCGATAATTCTACCAATGGCTTTTTGTGACATAATAAACCACAAGACTAAGTTTATGTTGCTAGAACTTCAGCATGGAATTACCTCTTTAAAATGTGTATCATTTCAGGATATTTTAATACATAATTTTTTAAAAATCTAAAAAAAGAGAAAAATTTTTAGTTCTTTATTTCTTTTTCTACCTATCTTCAAAAAGTTCCCATTTAGCATGTGCTGTCATACCATTCATGCCAAACATTAGTTCCCTATTACCATTTTCCTGATGTTTATCACATTATTTTCCTTCATAAAAATAGGTACAAGCTTATCTTAGGGCAGCATGAATTTTTTTTAGGTAGATGGTGGCACAGAAGAGAAATGCTTGTTTGTTTGTTTGTTTTTTCTCTCTCTGTCCCTTTTATTTATACTAGACCTTTTGCAGGCATCTTCTACTTGCCTTCAATTTTTTGACATTCAGACAATCTGACAGCATATTTAAATAAATACTATTAGTAATTTCTGACCATGGTGATTGGTTAGTTATCCATGACTGCTAGCATCACTGGGTCAATTCTCTGTGAAGTAACTATGGAATGATCATGGCCACATGTAGCTACCTTCCAGGAATGATCACTCTGCAATAATGCTATCCTCTTAATATGGCACATTTAGTGGAGTCAATTCTCATTTTCTACCTTTGGAAACCATTTAAAGAAAAAGTAAGTAGGTGAACAAATAAAATTAAATTAAGATTTTGGTGGCCACTGTGCTTAAGTCTCTAGACCTAAACTTCTAATGCTTGGTAAATCTAACTGAAGTGCCTCCCTTTTAGGTAATTTCCTGTACTCACTGCTGCACTGCTGCTGTTACCACCTTTAAATATGAGAGATGGGGTTTGAGGAGCGATCATTTGGAGGGATGCATATTTGCTTTTAGTTTTTGGTGGGGATGAAGAGGCAGGGAGAAGAAAATGGAGCAGAAAAAGCCACCAGGATAGGAAAACTATAATATAGAGTGTATTTATTTATTAAAGATGGCTCAAAAATAGAAAAAAAATGGTCAAGCTATCAGGAGTTCACCACAGGAATATTGCTTTAAAATGTTCACAATTATTTGGGAAAGTAGTCTGATGTTTTCAAAATAACAACTTGCAAAAGGGCAGAGTGCCTAAGAAACCCCTCTGAGATCCCTATACTGGGAAATGAAACAGCTGCACTGTCAACTTTCATTCCTCCCATCATCATTATACAATAGTTGCTGAGTTGCTGACTTTTGTTTGTGTCCTGTCATTCAAAAGTAACACATTTAATTGGTCGGTTTACTGGCATTTATGAATAAGTACTCAAAGTTCTAGGCTTTCTGTCCTGAGAGCATCAGCTCCCGGCACCCCTGCATGACTCTCTGACATGCTCCTGGGAGCAGCAGGTATTACAAGAGCTCCTTCAGAGCAAGAGATGGATGGTTTGATGCCCAATTGTGCCACACACTCAAGTGTCTTTCATTTTTTTAGAAAGTGAGATACTGTATCTTCTAATATTGAATGAAGTGAAATGCTAACCCTTCTGACATTAAAAAATAATGGAAGCAAAAAATTATCTTTATTCTTTATTATTACATAATTCCCTACTTAAATTTAAATTAAATTAAATTTTCCCTTGTAACAAGGAGAAATACCTATAATTCTCACGGTTGCTTTAGTGTTTTTCCCAAGGGACTCCTTTCCTTCTCTGACAGGATATATCCAGTAATATCAATATTTCAAACATTATGATGTCAGAATTAAAATACACTATATTCTATTTACCACAAACTGTAGCATCTATCCTTTTCTTCTTTTCTTCCACTCCCCAAATTTCCTGGTTATAATATCTGGTTAGATTTAGGTCTCTCATATTCTTTTCATTTATGAGACACTGACCCAAAGCTAAGTATACCCTGCCGATATTACTTTCCCTCCGTCTCTGTCACTCCTTTTTTGGGGGGCGGGGGTGAGGAGCAAATGATTCAAACCTTTGTAAAGAAAGAAATTCTATATACACGATGGTAATTTTCCACCAAAATATTTTAAAATCTATCATCCTCTTGCATTCAAGAAACAATCCTCCATTTAGCAGATTAGCAAATCAGGACCGAGAGAGTTCTGTGATCTGCTTCCAGTAGCAAAATCAGTTGTCAGGTCGAGACCCAAAAGGTCCTGTTCCAGCCTGTGACTTCATTGCAACAGAGGAAAGTTTTTTTGATGGCCATTATTCAACTAGACATTTTCACCTGAGACACACAATTGCTCAATGAACATTGATTGAATATTGGATGTTTTGGGGGTTGAACTCATAATGGTTCTCAACCAATTGAAATAGATCAAACAAAGAAAAAAATCAAATACCCCGAGGCATTTATTCAGCTGACACTTACTGAATGCCTACTATGTGCCCAGATCTTTGCTGAATGTGGAAACCAAAAGATAATTAGACATCCTCCTTGACATTGAGGAATGTACCAATTAAGTGTTGAGGAAAAAAACTGTATACTGCAATGTGATCAGTGATATAATAGGAAAAAGTATCAAGTTCCATGGAAACATGAAAGAAAAATGCCCTGAAAGGAGAAATTCTCATGAGTTTCCAACTTAAGTTTGAGCTTAAAGGATGAGGAGACTTTCTCCAGGCTAAAATGGGAGGGGTTGGGGGAAGGTAAAGACATTTTGCAATGCCAGACACTCTCAATGCTCAGTAAGTACAGGTTGAGGGAATAAACAAATGAGAGGATGAATTGACTCTAGATAGTGGTGTGCTGGTAAACTAGCTCTCTGGAGAAAAACAAAACCCCTGATATGCAGCAAATGTCTATTTATGTGGAGTAAATACTCCCACCATGGCCAATTTCAAGCTACCAACATGACATCACTGATCACAGAGTTAGGAGATGTCCACCTTTGGCTCTTGCCAGCCAGTTTGAGCCGACTCCAGCTCACTGTTAACTGTAGAATATTCTATAAGGATTTGTGGAATGAATGAGCATATAAATAAAAGAAAGAACAGATTACATGATCCCAGGGCTAGAACCAATATGGTCAAAGGCACAGAGATCTGAGAATTCATCGCCCTCTCAGTGAATAAAAAGCTCTGGGAGGTGTATCAGGAGGAGAGAATGAATGGGGAGTTGGGCTGGATCTAGAATGCCAGGCTCTGGGGTCTGACTTTATTCAAAAGGTAGTAGGGCATCATCAGAAGCTTTTTTTTTTTTTTAAATTAACTAATTAATTAATATTTGGCTGCATTGGGTCTTCGTTGCTATGCGCGGGCTTTCTCCAGTTGTGGCGAGCGGGGGCTACTCTTCGTTGTGGTGCGCGGGCTTCTCATTGCGGTGGCTTCTCTTGTTGCAGAGCATGGGCTCTAGGCACATAGGCTTCAGTAATTGTGGCACGCAGGCTTACCTGCTCCGCAGCATGTGGCATCTTCCCGGACCAGGGCTCGAACCCACGTCCCCTGCATTGGCAGGCGGATTCTTAACCGGCGTGCCACCAGGGAAGTCCCCATCACAAGCTTTTGAAGGAGCACTCTGACCAGATCCATATTTTAGATGCACCTTTGGCCATAATCCCCTAAGACCACCTTTGCTTGCCTCAAAGTATGAACACAAATGTGAATGGTTAAATCCTTCCAAAATTTTAATATGCAGAACAGCTAAAGCCTTCCTTTCAACAAAACAGAAGGGTAAGATATCCTTCAAATTCTTACTCTGTTGTTGGAAATTACTTCTTTATTGAATCAAAAGCAGTCCTAATGAAATTGGAGTTAACCAACAGAGGCAAATCCATTTTGAAGCGCAGTATACGCGTGAAGTCAAATGTAAAGAATAAAGGAGAAAATGGATTAGATGGTGTGTTACTGGCTCAGTCACACAGGATACAAAGAAACTACTTTCAAAGACCACCATGACACCCAACCCTTTTCTCTACTGTAGACTCTTTACGTTTCAGAAATTTGGGCTTGTACATATACATGGCCCCAAATTGATGGCTTTACTTTTTGAAACCGGCAGGTGCTTTTCCAAACCAGAAACCTTCCCCAGGAATACAGCTTACCTAGAGATATTGTCAGGTGAGCAGGCAGAGATGCTTGTCTCCATGCTGTCAGAGCTGTCTAGGCTCAGAGTATCAAAGGCCTGGTCCTTGTAGCTGTGATCTGGGTAGTGGAAACTGTTCAAGTAGACATTTGATTCAGATGCTGTGCGGCTGTAAAATTCAGAAGACTTCTGCCTTTGTCCTTCACTCATCTGTTGGTGATTATATCCTAAGGAGAGAGCCATAAATACGTTAGTATGCCTCATTTCTTTCAGTCTTAGATCTTCTAAGACTTAAACCAGGAACCCAAAACATCTGCCTATGAAACTGGGGCCTTGGTCTAATTTGTTTTGAAGCCAAGAAGATCAAAGAAATGGCATAATGCTCAGTGCAAGGAAGAGTTTCAAAGAAGTGGTCTTGTGAATGATCTTTTCTGTCAGCAGATCACTTGACACTTTCCTATGCCATTTCTACATCTCAGCACAACTGAGAATAATACATCAGCACACACACAAACACACACACAAAACCAAAACAGAAACACATTTAAAGGCCCTGAATCCTCTGATAATAGCTGGGTTTAAGTGAAGCAAGATAACTCCAGTGACAAGCAACAACAGGGTTTTTGGGCAGTCACTTCTTCAGTGGTATTGCAATTTAAAGGGTACTGGATCTGGTCATAAAATAGCAGGTGGATCATCTAGGTGTAGGATTTGAGAAACCTGTGTCTCACTCATATCACTAACACTTTTAATCTGGTTAATGTTCAAACTGACATTTTTCTCATTCTTTTTTTTTCAAATTCCCTTGTCTGCCAATTACTTATTTAAAACACTCAGAATCAACAATCCTTCCAATGGCTATACTCCTCCTAATTAGTGTATATATAGCTCTCTTCTTTTTCTGCCTTAACAGTCAGCCTTCAGCTAGCTGGTGATATCAACCGTATGAAAACATAGGGATCACATCAACAGGAGCAAAAGTGCCACTGGTAAGAGGGGTTTTCCTTACCCTGGTACCTGGTCAGCTGGCACATGAGGCCACTGGCTTGACTTTGTGTTACTCTATGGCTTTCTTCTGGTAGCTGATTCTGGGCATCACAAATCGAATTATTCTTCCTTTCAATTCTCTATTTAGCATGTATTCAGGAATCAGGGATCATAGTGATAAACAAATCCCTTAATTCATTAAAAAGATGTTTCTTTAACCAGTACCATAGTTTGCAATCACTTTCTCCCCGATCAAATTTACTTACCAGACTTATGACGAGTTTACAGCTGGACCATCTGGATTTTCCCTGTTTTCTTGTACTTTACCTACTTTTCTATGAGGCTTTTAATTAGTAATGAAATGGCAAAAAGCAGGCCAGAGGGCAAAAGAAGGCAAATAATTCCAAACAGCTTCCTCAGCTGTTGATTAACTATTTCCATTTAAAAACGGAAGCCACATCCATGAAGCTTTAACAAAGCATTATAGACCAAAACTAAATCTGTAAAATGATTTGAGTTCCATGAGGAGTTTGCATGCCATTAGTATTTAGAGCAGTTTTAGATATCTAAGTGAAAATATGTTAGTTCAGGTTAAGGCATTTCTGGGAAAATAAGTTTCCTTGGTGTAAGATGTAATTATAAATTATAAATATACACGTATGTAAAAACTACATATCACTTTGCTAAGGAAAGATGCAAAACATAAAAGCACACCATGAGACTTTAGAGAGAATATTATTAATTGTAATGATTAATGCATAAAGCATTACACAAAGCCAGTGCATTCATAAGCGTGGAGCTTGTGCCTTTATTTTTTTTTTTTGTCTTAAGAATGGCAAAATAATTCATTACTCAAATATTTACCTTTGATACTTGAACTTTTGGAATTACTAACTGCTCCTTTTAAATCGTTTCCAATTATTCATTATGAAAAAAAAGGGGGACAATAAAAAAAAAAAAAAACACCAGAAATTATTTGAAAAGGTCACACACATATCTTTCCTTATACTTTCAAAAAAGGTTCGTTGGCAAAGAAACCTTCACACTGGCACCGACGACATGGAAGACATTTCCTTGTTTTAGTATGAACAACACATCCCAAAAAGACAGCCCTGTCATTTCAAACATATACGACTTATCTCCTTGGTGATGACAGGTGCCACAACCTCCCTTCCCTTCAGTTTTTCACTATGAGGAAAAGCCAGTTCCTACAATGCAATTAACACTTTCTTGGAAAAGCAGAGAAGAGGGGGAACGTATTTCTTCTTAAAGCAACTGTATGCCCTGCTCCTCAGATCTCCCAGGATTTTTTTTTTTTTTTTCCCCCAAAAGTACCACAGAATAAGAAAATGAACTTACCACCTTCAGGTGAGGTAGACAGTAAACTAAAAATGGCTCCAAGTTTTCGGATGCGGCCATAAGGGAGAGCCGTGTTACAATGTGTGCTGTGCTAAGGATTGTGAATGTAAATTCCCTAGATCACCTCACTATGTGTTTTATTTTTATTTTATTTCTTTGCTCTACGTCTGAGAAAACCTTGCATCACTCTGGTGGTAGGATAAGCACCTTGCATTTTCATGGCAACTTAAATGAAAAAGGCTGCTGCTATCAAGTAGCTTCCAAGGCAAGATTTGAGTTTCCTGTGGATCCAGTGTGAGTGGGAAGGTCCACCTTATGCAGTCCCTTCTATCCCCGCAACCGGCCAATATTTTACTGATCACGATGAACTCAGCTGTCACCTGGCTTAGCCTCCTCCCTCCTGAACAATTCCGAAAAAACCAAGTTACCCCTGCAATTACAATCGAGGGCATGGCCCTCTCCCTCGTGACCCCAGAATTGCACCAGCGTGATTCCTAAGAGCTGGCTTTAGGATCCAGGCTCTGGCCTGGCCATTTAAAGGTACAGATACTTTCAACAGAAGGACACCATAGGAGCGCAGGAGATGGAAGGAGCGTTCCTGGTAGGAGGCCCAAGAAGAACTGCTGTGCATGAAGCAGTGCCAGAACAGGTGTGAGCTGGATTAAGCCACTGCTCAAGTATAAGTTATCGGGGAGGGGGTCATATATGTCCTGTTCACCACAGAATCCCCGCTCGTTTAGCATTCAGATGTCACAAAATAAAGAGTCCCTGAATGAATTCACTTGTTCAATAAATTCCAAAAAGAGTTTGTTCAGGTTTTTCCATAAGATGTTACTGAAAAACCCAAATGAAATTTTTGGCCAACCCAATATATTAGTGACTAAATAAGGAAGTGGAATGCATCTCCTGGTTCGGGTGGGGCAAAGTAAGCGGACTGGAAAAAAATGAGACTTCCCCAAATCCCTGACACTGCTTGGTTTTTGTTTTTGTTTTTAAATTATGTAGCAAGAATAATATTCAGCAGTGGGACAGCATCTGAAAAGTAAAAAGGGCCTTGTAAATGCTCTAAATCCTTCCTGTCCAGATAGAAATGGCTGTTTGAATAGGGTATTTTGTAAAGTTTATAAAGTAAGACCTGATAATATCTGAGGCTGGTCACTAAGCATAGCACATACATGGAATCCAAATCAACTCAACTCTCTTCACTGCCCCGGAAGAGCCAATCAGTTGGAAGTTCAAGGCCCATTTATTATTATTATTGTTATCATTATTTTTAATGTCAATCTCTATGAATTCTGGCTGATTGTACCTGAAAAGTGCTTTGTGCGTTAACCATTGTGGGATATATAATCTTGCCAATATTTTCCAAATGTGTGTTATATACCTTAAAATGGTTATCTGGGCCTTAATACAGAAAATGAAATGACTTAAAATTATAATCTCGGTTTAAGAGGATAAAATGAATCAGTATTTCTGACAGTTTCTCACCTGCTGAGACATTCATTCTTCCTAACCATAGTCCCCAGCCGGAAGATGAAGGTGCAGGACAAGTCAGGAATGAGGAGGAGAATGATAGAGAAAGGGAAAAAGATACAAGATCAAAAAGGATGACAAAGGGACAGGAAAATTAAACGTCTTCCAACATGCAGTCATTGACGGTGTTAGTAACAATACCAGCTTGACAAGGTAAGATATTCACATTTTTAGATTAAATTTGAGTGTATAGAGACGAACTCAAGAAGTTAACAAAACAAAAACAAGCTTCTGATACATGCACACAGTCAAAAATGATTTGTTACAGGAAAAAAAAAATCACACATGTTCAACTAGAAAACAGGGAGAATAAAAACAAGATTATATCTATAAAACAATTCTTTTTTCCAAGAAGACATTAACAAATAGTTTTTAAGACTTAAGGTTTGTAAAATGCCATTCAATGATTTGAAGCACAGTCCGTCAAACTTTATAACAAGTCAGTCTTTTAATGCCCTACATTTCTGTCACCCAGCCACATAAGAATCATGTATTCTAGCCAGCAATTCAGGCTGTTCTTCACTCTTTACTAAGTCTCAAGGCTTAAATGGAATGAATAGGTAGGAGCCTCCTAATTCCTTCCATCCTCTCACATAGCCTGCCGCCTGCCTTATTTATACCTGGCCTTTATAAAGGGGAGACATCATATTTTACACTTAGCCTATACACATCACAAGGCCCACTCTTTTCTTTATCTAGATCCTGAGTCTTACAAAACGGTGCTTCCGAAGCACTCGTGTTTCCTGCATGGTCTGACCTTGCAATAAAAAAATCAAAACAAAGAGGGTCATGCAGCTGTCAGTGAATGAACAGCAGCTGCACGCAGCATTGTGCTTCGAGCAAACGTGCAACAATTTTCCTCTAATGTGTAAAAAGGAATAATCATTAGACTAAAAGTCCACCATTGTACAGTTTTAAATCTGATCATTTCTTAAAGATGACAATGACCTTTCACTATTTGCTGGAAACAAAAACACCACACAGGGAGGTTGTCATACCTTTCTTGGACTTTCCTGCATTGAACAGAAGATAAAAGGACAAAGATTTCATTCATTCTAAAGCTTACAAAGGAATAGTTCACAAGTTGTACAAAAGCCAATAACCATTACAACTTTAGGATCTGAGTCCCTGGACCCTTTGCTTTAAACTCTGCTCTCAGAGATCTTTGTTTGCATGATTCACGCCGTCAGGTCTATTAAAAAAGTGCTTATTGAGGGAAGGCTTATACTTACACCATTGTCCTTGATGTATCCATTATGAATAAGCAGCAAAAAAACAGTTCATTTAAGTTAATTTGTGTAAGTCATAAAAATAATAAGATCTATTTAATTTGAGTTAATGAAAATGTGCGAGGTCTGATTTTTTCAAAACCATGGACTTTTACTTGGTGTTTGCTATTTTAATGGAGCCAACAGGTAGTAGTGAAACAATTCCAAATGAAATGATGATTCATCCTTCCTGGTCCTTGTGGGCCACCTGTATGGGTTTAGTAGAAAATCTGCCAATTTTATGGTCCGTTGTAGCTCTAAAAACTGCAGTCCCTGACCCTTCCTCCTCTGGGCGGGGAAGCCAAGGGTGGCAGGCTGGCCCCACAAGATACATCACATCCTCTTGGATCAGTACACATATGAGGTTTCTCTATTTCTCAGAAGCTGTCTCATCATCACGACATGAAACTCTTTAAGAGGAACACCACTCAGAGCTGCAGCAGGGAAAGACAGGCTGCAGACTTCTGGGATGTACAAAAGACCCAGCAGTGAAGAAGAGGAGCACAGAGGACAGGTCAAAGACAATAGATTTTGTAGAGGGCACCTAATGTGACCTAAGGGAATTGGCTCAGTTCTTCTTCATGGACCTAGCATGGGAATTCCCATTATTTGGGGGGAACACAGATGAGAAAAATAGAGATCAAACATCCCTCCAGTTTCACCATATTCTCACAAGAATCCTCTTACACAGTATTGTTTACAGGTTTGTTTGGTATAAAGGACTAGTTTTTCTTACTCTCTATCTTAAGGCAAAAACTCTCAACATAAAGTATGGTGCTGTGGCCAGTCCAAACTTTGATGCCTTCAGCCAGTGGCAAAAATACATTTAAAAAGAAGTCTATAAATATCACAGAGAAATGCTTCAACGGAAAACAGACTTGACCCACAAGCGAACAGTGATTAATGAGAGCCAAAAAAATACTCATTTATGTTTATTATTTATATACCATAAGAGATATTTTTAGTTTATTAAGAAATTATGATAAAATAAAAGAGAAGTTCAATCAAATGTATTTTATTCAAAGGTTAACACTGCAAACCTCTCATATATTATAAACCACTTTTATGAACACCATAGCTTCTATTAACTCTTAAATCACTCTGGTAATGATATGAAATCCTCATTCAAGTGATATATATAGCTCACTTATCCACACACATATACACATTATGTATACATGCATATATATACACCAATACATAAACATATTTCTAATGGTACTAGTGATTATTCCCTGGTGACATTAGCAAAGAGGCCGAGCAGTCAGAATTGCCTCTAAGCTGGCTTAGAGGGAAGGGTTTCAATCCCACTAATGAACGCATTGAGAGGCCAGACGCTCATCACTCTGTCAGCATCCCCATTCACATCCCGGGCATACATCCATCACTGCATTTACCACATTTTATTGAAAGCATCTGTTTTGTTTTTCTCTTCCTCATGAGACTCTAGGCATTTCAAGGGCAAAGATCATGTAATTTATTTGTATTTTTGCTGTCTAGCACCATGCCTGCTCAAAAGTTAGGGCCAATGTAAGTTGACCTAAACTACTGTGTTAACACAATAAATCTAATCTGCACGAGAAGCTCACCTCTGGAACTGCCTTACAGTATCTTCTTCTAGCCCCACAAAGACTACTTGAGAACCCCATTAGAAATGCAACATATTATTACAAAGAAACAGAACATGCTGAGAATCCAAGTCTACCTGAAACCTAACAACCACATAGACTAGAAGCTCAACCCACTTTAAAAGGCCTAAGGGAAGTCTGTCCTGGGCCACTAGTGCTCTGGGTCAGCTCAATGAGTCTTTAGCACATGTTCAACAGGGTGGCTCAGCCACAAACCAGGGGAGTGACTTGACTTGGTTAAGTGCCTTGGTAATCCCTCAGGATCTCAGGGGTCTCTTTTTTCCTTCTCCCAATCAAATGGGAAGGTTAGTAATTCTCTGTGGGCCTTTCTGATTGGAGAAGTCTACTGAATTTATAAAGTACAATGGGTATGTACCAGCCAAATGTGCATATAGGAAAACTTATCTCAGTACAACAATAAGGAAGTATACATATATATATCCCTCCCCTAAGTGGACACATTAAGAGTAAAGTTGACTGAATCACTTTGCTGTACAGCAGAAATTAACACAACATTGTAAATCAACTATACTTCAATAAAATAAAAAAAAAATAAAAAGAGTAAAGTTGAGGACTTAGGTTGATCCCCTCCCTAACGATCCCCAACTCTGTGTGGTCTCCCTCTCCCTGAGGAATTCCAGTGCTTGACGAAGGACATGACACTGGGCTTAAAAGGTACCCACCTCTGAGCATCCTCCGAGATTCTGAGTCTTTGGTCATGGTTGCCAGCGAGTGGGGAAGCACGCTGCCACAGCTGTTGCTCTGTCCCAGGGGCAGGTGGCCCTGTGAGGAACAGGAGGAAAAACTCAGGCAAACTGCAGGCCCAATGGTCCTTCTGGACATGGTCACACCGCTGATTCCTAGCTCCTATCTAAGCGCAGAAGACAGCGAAGGTAGGTCTTTGCACCCCGTGTGTTGATGCTCAACGGTAAAGGCCAGTCGCTGTCTCTCCCCAGGAGCTCCACAGCAGTCTCAACATCACAGCCATTCCTCCAGTGGCAGCAGTTCCAAAAGTGAAGACAGATGGGGAAAACACTGTCCAAAACCACCTTAGAGAACAACTCAAAAGTCCCTCATGCGCGAGGAGCAGGTGCAGGGACAAGAACGCATGCACGTCATGCACAAGGACAGAGGAGATCTACACACGTTACAAGGGCACCAATTTCCATCTGCTCCAAGTGATCGAGTGGGCTGAAAACTGGAGACACCTAATATTAGCTATCCTGGTGGTTTTAGCACACTTTCAAAATAGCAAATTCCTTGGAACACCAGTTTATAAAATAGATGAAAACAAAGTGATTAAGGACAAGGGAAGGACTCCAAAGTCTGTCCCACTCAAAACCTCCTTCTCACTTGCCCTTCCCCTCTTCCTGCCATGACCCCTCGGTAAGGCAGCAGAACGGGCGTGAGGGCAACTCAGGCATCAGACCACATGGATTCACATTCTAGCTTCAATGCCGACCAGCTTCAGGTGCCCAGGTGGACAAGTCACCTAGCTTCTTTCCACCTCAGTTTTATCCATGTGTACAATGGGGATACTAATTAGTACCTCTACTACCTAGTGTTGTTGGGTTTTACAATGAAACAATCCACATCAAAGGCTTAGCCCAGTGTCAGGCTCCAAGAAATGGTTCGATAAATATTTTTTGCTATTATTCCTGGAATCCAGAGCTTACGTCCTGCAATTTCCATATCTGGGATACAGCTATGGGAGTGTGTCACATAAGTGAAGGCTACTCACCACTTGTATGGTGGTAGAAAACACCCTGGACCAGGTGCTTTGGTCCCAGAGCGTATAATTCCAAATGTCCTCTGAATAGGATAGAAAATGCAGTTTAGTTAATGACGTCTGCCCAACAAGCAAACTTAATGGTTTATTATTTAGCATTTTCTTTAGGGGCCTTTGCATGTCAGTCAACATAAGGACAAAAAGACTCACTGAAGGTGAAGCCCGTGGTTCTCCCCATGTCCTACCTTTGGGGCGGTGCTTCTCCCCATAGTAGCACTGCTGAAATGAGGGGATATGGAAGGTGTGGTTTTCTTTCGAGGCAAAGTGTCACTCAGATAGAGGCCTTCTTGGTGCTGTTTTTTCCTTTCTTCCAGACTTCTAAAATGCTTTAAATGCAAATGTAAAGCAGAATAGCAAAACTTGACTAACTGAAACAGGTCACTGAAGTAATTAAGAGGTATGCATTTACAAAGAAGCTTTGGCATTTTAACACAGAATTTTAAAAAATTATTCAACTTAGACTTGTATTCACTAAGAAAATTGGGCTAGCATTCGGTAAGGTACATAGGCACTGGAAGAATTTATTACTGAACCTAGAAAAATTCAGAAAAATCCACCTGCCATTTCTGTAGTAGTGCCTGCTGCCTTGGGGCCTCAGGACAACTTACAAATTATTATGATGGTTGCCATGTGGATGGCGGAACAGCCAGTGGACAAAGCAAGTAAGCAGTTTCTCCCTTTGTCTGTCTGGACAGTTCTGTGTGATGGCACAGATCCCAGTGTGAGGAGAATAAGAAAAGGGAGAAGGAAGAAATGAAGAGAAAGCATAAACAGGGAAGTGGGTTTAAAGTTAGAATCATATTTCAATCACATAAACACACTCCAAATCCACATAATGTTTCCATATAAGGCATCCTTCTAGACTGAAAAAAGATCTTGGCCAAGGAGCCTCTACAGCAATCCCTCACATTTAAAAATCCTCCTGTTGACTATTTCATTTCTTTTTTCAGATTCCTAAGGCAAAATTTTTGCCAACTCGAAACTTATCCAAATTTTTCTTGGCCTCCTCCAAAATGTCTTCAATAGTAAATTTATTTCCTAATTAGAGGTTCTTTAGATTTGATCATTTTTATACTGAACTCAGGCCTTTGAAATATGTAAAAATTAATGCAACTTTGGGTTATCAAACTTACTATCAATCTCCAAACACGCCAATCATGAAGAATATCTACAATTTAACTTTACAATTATCTGTTTATACTAGATATTTATTAACCTAAAAGTAGTGAGGAGATATAGTCCTTTAACCAAAGGTAATAGATAGTAAAGGTAGCTGTAAGAAAGGTAAGGGCTGGGCATAGGAAACCAGAGCTCACCTACTTTGCGGTGGCGGGGGGGGTGCCTATTGACTGACTCCTTAGGATCTTCTAGGGCCAAATTCACATAAGGATTTGATTATAGTGGAAAGGAGTCTCAAAATAGATTTTTTGAATACCCAAGCATGAGTATGCATAGAATGTATCAAAAGAGGGCAACACTTTTGGAATAATAAATTATCTATTTTAAAAAGTGCAATAAAAAACTATTGTTCTATGGACCAAATGCACTGCTTGTGGTGTTACCCTGGACAGGCTACTTACCAACGCTGAGCCTCAGTTCCCTAAATATCAATATGGAGATAGTTCGTATTTCACGGGATTGTTAGAAGGAAGAAATGAGACATTCGTAAAATGTTGAGGAAATTTTGGCTCATAGCAGAGGAATGATGTCTATTATTATGGTTTCAGTAATGTGTAAGGAAAATATTTTGTGTTGACACAGGAACTTTTTACACCATGGATTTTGTGGAAATAATTATTATGATTTTGAAAAATACCTGAAGTAAGTTGCAATATTTTGGTTGAATGGCAACTGAAGCATGAGGATGTGAAACTAGCTCAAACACATCAAAAGCCAGGAGAGGACAATCAAGGTCTCAAACTTTCTAACAATCCCCACACTCTTAGGCCATAATAAATGTCCTTAAAAAAAAACAGGAGTATGCATCTTATCTTTTTGAAAAATACCTTTGGAAAAGCTGAAGAAAAGATTTCCCATCAGTAAGTTTGTTGTTATGGTGAAACTCTAAACACCAGTTCCTAATTACCTGCTGGTCCTGCTGCTGCTGCCTTCTGTGTTTCTTAGCTGGTAGAGGAGGTGGTGTGTCATTTAAAGGAAAAGAATCGACAGATGTAGCCACGACTTCAGGCCAAGGGGCCGATGGAGGTTGAGTGATAGGATGAGGAGAAAGGGTGGAAGGAAACATAAATCCAGAACAGACAGGTGCTCTTTGCTTTATAGGAGAAAGAAAAAATATATATGTGTCCACATGAAATGAAAGAATAAGACAAAGAAATGAAATCAATAATCTGATTGTTTTGTTTTCTTATATGTTACTCAAGAAGGCATAAATGATGGGCAGTATCTTTCAATTTAGCCTCTTGTTGAGATCCCACACTGTGAGCAACTTGGATCCGTAAGAGGTATTTTAATTTACTATTATTTACACCTCCCCAGATGTTTTAAAGCAGCTTAATATTAAAAAGAAATCCATACTGCATAAAAAATATAGGACAAAATCAACCTGGAAAGGTGATTCAAACCAACAATTTTAGAAAGGCTTTTTGGTTTCTAAGAAAAGTAGGTTGGGCTAAAGTACTAAGAGATATATATATATATGTGTGTATATTTATATGTATGTATAGTTCATTTTTCTGAACTTACTTCTCCTAGTACTCTATACTCTGTACCATATATTTCATGGTTTCTAGTATTATCATTGGTAGAGCACTACCCCCAAATCGGTCTGTTTTTTCATCTCACCATCCCGCTGGCCTTCTGGTCAACCAAACAAATATTTGTCTCACACACTCTTATTTTCAGTTAACCATGGGTTAATTTTTGACATGAGGAAAGCAGTGAATGAATGAAATGGCATGCCAACACACCTCTTTATTTTGTGGCTGGCTCACCAGCACAGCTGTGGTAGGCCCAGTGGCAACAGCATCAGCATCAGCAGGGAACTGAGTGGAAGGGGAGAGATTCGTGGAATTGCCACATGGCTCATTAATTTCATTTACAATGATATAGCCCTAAAAGGAGGAAGTCAGAAGTTAAACACAAGGAAAGCAAGAGCTGAGGCATGCGAGAGTATTAATGCTCCAGTACAATGGAGTTAGCTTAGAGCATCAGAGCCAGATATCTGTGGTATTATCAGATGTTTCATTAAGGCAATCATCAGCTATTAAAATGGATTTATGGTGCTTAATCTTGAAAAATGATATTTCAAACATTAAAAGTAAATTTTCAGATAAAATCAAAATGACTTTATTATAAATAACCCAATACCTTTGATTTAAATATCCATCCATATCGGCATTCATTCTGTAGACTGAATAGGCTGTCACTACACAGCATTTAAAATCATCACAAGCAAAAATAAATATGAGACAAAAAATCGACAGTGCAATCACTCTCTAATTCAAGAGCCTTTTCCATAAATCTTTATTTTTAGATTTTCCCTTCTTCTGTTTCCTGACAAATTAGAGAGTCAATAAATGTAGACTAAGGGCTACTGGTTTTTGCACTAAGACATTTATAAAGCAGTAATTTATTCGTAATGGAATCTTGCTTTTAGGTGTCTCAACAAAATGAAAATAAAAAGGACACTGTTCTGTTGTGAGCCTTCCTTAGCAAGAGAAACGTGTATATACACACACACATACACACACTCACACAAATCCCTAAGATGAAGTTGCAGCTTGAGGATGTTTCAATTTAAGGCAGCTTGACCAACTCCCAACTCTACCCCTAGGACAGAGAATTTCCAGTTACTTTTAAATTCAGTGATTCAGTTCTGGCTTCAGCTTAGAGAAAATACCCATGAATCAAAATTGATGAGAATCAAAACTCCTGAATTTACATTTGAGGAAAAGGCACTTGTAAATTACCATGGAAAGTAATTGTACAGACCATTCATGATTTTCACCACACCAATAAAACAGTATGAAAAAAAGAATAAAGGGTATAAATTAATATCTCTCTTTTAAAAGTAAATTGAGTTAAATTTAACACTTGGGTTCTTCTATTTGCCCATCAATCCTTTCAAACAGTGGCTCCAGGAAAGGCAAGATATTGTTATGTTGGTGAAGCAAAAATTCCAGGCTGCAAGCAAGGTTTTCACTGAGAATTTATAATTCTGACAAAGTGGAGAAAGCCAGAGTTGACTGTTCATAAATTGGAGGTATCAAAATGCTGCCGAATTTAGTCTTGCACTTCAGAAAGGGGCGATACATACTATGTAAAGTTTTATAAGATTAAATTGAAGAAAGGAAGTCGACAACTAGGTTGTCAAATTTATTTTATCTTTGATAATGAATGAGAGTGAAGAGTAACAACTTTGAGTTATTCTTTTGCTAAGTTGATCGTAGGATCTTTCAAAACCAAGGTTGGATTCTTTATATGAGTCATAACCATATATCCTAATTAATTGCTTCAAAAATGTATGTCATTTTCCAGAAGTGGGACTTGTTTAAAAGAGTTGGATATAAATTCATCACTCTTTAAAAAAAGAGAGAGGATGAGAGTGAGAGAGAGAGAGAAAGAAGGAAAGAGGGAGAGAGAGAAAGAAAGGGAGAGGAAGGAAGGAAGGAAGGGAGGGAGGGAGGAAGAAAGGAGAAAATCAAAACATCTTCTGAGCCAAGTCTGCTTGACAGGAAGGAAGGAAGGAAGGAAGAAAGGAGAAAATCAAAACATCTTCTGAGTCAAGTCTGCTTGACAGGAAGGAAGGAAGGAAGGAAGAAAGGAGAAAATCAAAACATCTTCTGAGCCAAGTCTGCTTGACATGAAGGAGGACACACAGCCACTCAACAAACACAAGAGTTGCAGACACACCAATACAGTCAAGAAGGCAAATTGGATTTTGACAACAGGAGGGCTGCAGAGAATAAGAACAACTCTTGAATAGAAAGGGAAAGATTTTATTCTTCTAAGAGGCGAAGTGACCTTAGAGCTTATCTAATGCATTTGGAAGCCACAAGCCTTCAAACTCAGTATGTCCAGAGTCAAACCGCATTTCCCTCTCAAATCTATTCTTTCCCCAGTCTTCCCTATCTCAGTAAGAGCTACTCACCATCAACCTCATTATTCAAACTGGACTAATGGCAGCATTCCTGACAATACCCTTAATTTAATTCATCCCCACATCCAATCTATCAACAAGAACTGTCAACTCTGTCTCCAAAGTATTTCTGCATCCAGCTAATTTTCTCCATCACTCTTCATTTGTTCAAATCCAAGCCACCAGCACCTCCAGCCTATACTATTGCAATCACCACTATACTGGTTTCCCGGCATCTCCTCTTTATAATCCGGTAGAGCAGCCCAGAGTGATCTTTAACAAATGGACCTCAAATAATGTCACTTCCCTGCTTAAAATCCCTCAGTAGCTTCCCATCCACATAAAATAAACCAAATTTCTTTAACATGACTCACAAGACCCAGCCCCTGCCCACCTCACTGACAACCTTATTCCACTACACTCCATTCACAACCACCCTTTATGCAGTGAATCTGCCGGATCTGTGTTCTAAATAATGGAGAGAAACTACGAAACTGAATGGTCTAAAAAAGTTTTTTGGAAACATTTCACAAAATGCTTCCGAGGGACATATTATTCACTCCTATTATGTGATGAGCATTTACCTCACACACCTACACACACACAAACACACACACACACACACACACACACACACACTACTTTCTATGAAGGAATTCCTAACTCTGCTGTCTTTTTAAAGCAGTTTATAAATAAAGGGTTTTTTTGCTATTATGAAAAATTTTATGCAGAAGCAAGCTTTTTCTTTAGCTTTTTGAAAAAAAATAAAACTATTTTCTTTCTCAGTCAGGGTTTTAATTTTCCAAATTAGAGTTAAAATATTTAACCATTATAGCAATGTAGCTCTGTAAAAAGATATTTGGGCAAGGGTGGCGATGGGGCCTGGGAAAAGATGGACGTTTGGGATAAAGAGAGTGTACTACTTAATGTAAACAGGATTTTCCGATTTAGGGGCAAAAATAGCATAGACAACATTGGAGGAAAAAGGAGATAGAGATGTTTGGGGGCATTTTCATGTTCTAGAAGACTTAGGAGAAAGAGAAGAAAGTAGGAAAGAGGAGAAACTGAGAAAGGAAAATGGAGGAAGGAAAGAAGAGAATTTAAGACTAGCTTTGGTCTGGATCCTAAATTTTTTGAAACTTCAAGTTAACCCACAATGTCACTGTTAAGCAAAGTATACACACACACACACACACACACACACACACACACACACACACACACACAGAGTGAATCTGCATTAGATACAAAGATAATCCCTGAAATTCTCAAAGCACAAATAACAAAAGGCAGGAAAACCATCAAAGCATTGAGTGCTTTCATAAGTCACTTCAGTTAGTGTTTTTCCTAGTCAGCTAATCGCATAAAACTGAGGCACATCTCCTGAGTTCTAAGGTGATATGAGTAGACAAGAAAAATCACAGCTTACCTCTTTTAGAGTATTGGGGTTGACAGGAAACCCTTTGCCCCCAGAGAGGCTGGAGTATTTCTTTTCCAAATTACAAAGATTTTCCTTTTCCTGAAGGAACATAAAATCTATTAAACTGAGTCAACCTTGTATTTCCCTGATGACTAACGACTGAGTATTCTTTCATGGGACTTATTGACTCTTCACATAACTTCTCTTGTGAAGTGTTTCAATTCCAGTCTTTTGTCTGTTTTTTAAAAATTTATTTATTGGTTGTTTATCTACTATTTTTGAGTTTGTAGGAGTTTTTAATATATTCTGGATACAAGCCTTCTGTCATTTCCTCTTTAAGGAATCTTTGCTTACTCCAAGGCCATGAAGGTGTACTTGCACACCTGTATTTTCTAGAAACTTTTTCACCTTAATTTTTATGTTTAGGTCTATAATCTGTCTCAAATTAATTTATATGCATGGTGTGAGGATGAATGGTATTGAGATTCATTTTTTTCCATGTTTACCTAGTTGATCCAGCACCACATGCTGGACTTTCCTTTCCCTACTGGATTGTCTTAGAACCTTTGTCAAGAATCCATAGACAGTATATGTGTGGGTCTATTTCTGGACTCTGTTCCATTCCTTTGATCTATATGTCTATTTGTATGCCAGTACCACACCCTCTTAAATACTATGGCTTTATAGTAAAACTTGAAGTCAAATAGTATAAATCCTCCAACTTTGTTCTTCTTATTCAAAGTTGTTTCAGCTACTCTATGCCCTTTACATTTTCATATACAGTCGATTCTCATTATCTGCAGTAGTTGTGTTCTATAATGTTGCCATGAACACTGAACTAGAGAATATTGAACCATTGGGTTTCTGGTCACAATATTTTCATCAACTGATTACTGCATAACTTTGTTTTATGTGTGTCTCTTTTTAAAGACATCTTATTTAATATACAATGTTGATTCATTAACATTAAATTCATAGCCAACAGCATCATAATTCATGCCTGAAAGCTGTTTATCTAACACATGTATTTTCACCATAAGGCACATCACAGCCTTCCTGACCTTAGGAACACCAGACAATACTTTAGCACTTGTGAGCCACTTTAAACAGCAAAATCACCAAAAAGCACAAAAATGTGGAAACATGGCACTAAACAGTCCACAAAAAGAACACTTGTTTACAGTAAGAGAGCTGAAACAAGAAGGCAGAGAAGTGCCTTGTTCAATCTCAGCTGGGAACATGCATGTCCATTGAGTGACTCAAAATTTTCACTGTTCTGTGCCTGTCCATCAATTACTGCATGACAAGTATTAATTTTAGGGTTACAAATGAATTTTAGTGAACAGATGGATTCACAAATACAGACTCCATGAATAATGAAGATCAACTACTAATTTTAGCATCAACTTGTCAATTTCTACAAAAAAGTCTGTTGGGATTTTTATTGGGCCTTTGCCAGGAAGACCCACATGCAAATAATTGGAGTTCAAAACACCAGAGCAACTGAGCCAAAATGTTTGAGAACAGTAAAAAGAGCAGAATATGTTTTACCTATTTGATGAAAAATATGATTTTTTTTAAAAGAAGAAAATCAGAAAACGTACAGATTTTTCATAGTTTGGATTTTCACACTGTGGAAAAAGCATGAATAAAATGTCTTTGCTTATTTTCTGTATTATAGTTAATCATTCAGAGCATCAGCTTATTAATGTGGAGGATTAAATAAAAATGTATATAGAAAATTCTTCCTCAAATTATAATTCACTATTCTTTATTAAAAGGTACTTACTTTGATGGAAGCAACTTTCCCTGAGTTGGAACCTGTGTTTTACTGCAACCAGTGCTGAAAAGGAAATACTTACTCTCTGCAACATCATTATTAAGTTATTCTTTTCTTTCACAAAATGATCTTGTTCTCTCTGAGCCTGCTGGACAATGTGATTAGCTTGCTTTTTCAATGCAGAAATTTTTTCCTGGAGGAAAAAAAACACAAAAACAACCATAGAGATGTACATTAGACATTCAAGAGTTTTCCAGTCTGTCCTGGGAAAGGGAGAAAAAGTGTTATAACCTGAAGCACAGTGACCACATTTCATTGATGGTAGGTAGGCAGTGATTATTACCCAGAGACTATGGGCAGTTTCTTTGAACTGACAAGCTCAAGGCTTTTCTTTACCTAAGGCCAAGTGATTCAAAATCTATTTCAAGAACCTGGAAGTCAACAGGAAATCTTGTGTTAGAATATAAATGAATTTTTGGCATCATTTTGGGAGACGCCTCATGAGAAAAAACAATGGAATTTCTTATTTAAACTGAAAGCTTAAGAAGTCACCTTCTCCATCGTCCTCTCCCTCAACTTTATCAGTTTAGTACAGAGCACGGGGGTGCGATTCTAAATTCTGGAACAAGAGTTGAATTCTGGACTGGACATCTGGGTGCTCAGGGCTGGATGGAGGCGGTCATCTGCATAGCATTCCACGAGGCTGCTTCTAGTAGTAGTAAACTATCAGCCATCTTTGAGAACTACTGGGCAATGGGAACAGAGGAATTCTAAAAGAGACTGTTCGTAGAATTATTCTAAATCCAGTTACTGTGATTGCAAAAGCAAGTAATTTAAAACAAACATCTAGATTTCTGATTTTCTCCACCTTGGTTTTCACATTTATATTCATAAATGCATCTACAGCATCAAGTAACAATAACAAGTCTCAGTTTATCTAGTTGGGAGCACCATTTGGCATGTAAATGGCAGGCTCCATAATCTGCCAAATGTGACACGTGGTTAAACACACAAAGATATTCAGATATAACAGATATACAGACAGATGGACACATGCTATAGCTATATTAATAATCATTATTGTCACATAGCAAGGGGTATATTTTGACTTTTCACATTGAACAACACCTGGCAAAAGTACCTTTCTAGTAACAATGTTCCGTTGATATTCAGCCACTTCACGCAGGAGCTGCTGGGTCAGGTTCTCCTTTTCCTCATCTAGACGGCTCTCACGCTCAAGCTGCTGGAATTCCAGGTCTTCAAAGTGTTTGCTCTCCACATCCAACAGATCAGCATCCTTTGGAGAAAAGGGAATGAAAACAAGACACACCAGAATAGCCGCAGTGTTCTTAATGTGAAGAAAAAATTATTAAAAGCAAAAAGACCAAAATATCTTTCCAGTTACAACACTGACCAGGGTTAGAACATGATAATCCTCTCTCTGGAGTTAAACCCCAGAGCACTGACTTTAGGATGAAATTGAAAGGGACTGGGGTAGGGGTAGGAGGGCAGCATCTATTTCACCATTGGTTTTAGACTGCTCTGTGGTTGTAGGAATTCTTGCTTTAAATCTACCAGGTAGCTTTAAAATGGATCATGAAGTATAAAAAGAACTCAATAAATAACCTAAACATTATCTGCAGACCAGAGGTGTGACATAATCTCTTGAGAAAAATTCCTGTTTTCCACAAATTTTCAAATGAAATGAGACTTTAGTATAAAGATTAAATTCAATATTCCAAAGTTGTTGACTATAAAAAAAAAGATTCAAAAGTTGGCATACATAACAGATCAGAGGTCTCTAAGAGGAATATATGTACCCCAAATGGCATACCACACAAGGCACTGGGATGTGAGGAAGGAATATTACAGCTTCTTTATATTTGTTTTTAGTTTTTCCTCTTCTTTTACAAATTCTCAATAAATGTTCTCTAATGTACTTTCAAGTAGAGTAGTATATGTACATTATTTTAAAAGAATATATATATTTTGAGCATGTATGCAATACATATAATATATACATTTATAATATAATGTGATCTATATGTATGTATATGTAGGCATGCATGCTCAAATAATTTTAATGAAGGGAGAAGTCGCCAAAAACATTTGAAGATTGGAGTTCTTAAACTGGGCTTCTGTGAATCCCTTAAAATTGTTCACAAACCTTTTTATTAGGAACAGTAGGAACCACAGCATTCATCAAGCACAAAGAATGACTCGAAAGGTTAAGCACTCGAAAGGTTAACTGAAAGGTTAAGATTATTCTAGGAATAATCTTCAGGACATTTAAGAACAAACAGAAATCACAGAAGTCAGATAGTCTAGAAGAGGCGTTCTCCAACCTATGAGATGTCTGAAGACAGGAGTGAATCTGTATCTGAGCAGAGACTGCTGCATGTTGTATGAATTGTTCTCCCATCTACTTAAAAAACAAAAAAACATAACCACACACACACAAAAAAACCTCCTTATTTTGGGAGCCTTTGACAGAACTGTAAATGTGGTATGTACAGAAGATTTTTTTAAAAATATAATTTATAAATAATTAATGACCAAAAAAGAAAAAGTCAGCTGGGCTACATAGCTCATGGCGCTACATGGGTAAAAGTGCCAGGGCATTTTTTTCAATCGACACGTTAAAAAGAGTTGGATAAATAAATATATGATAAATTAGATCTATATCAGTATTTAAACACACCACCCCTTCCCCTGGTTTTTATATAAGTGATAAACTTATATATAAGTCTTCTAATCAAATGGAACATTTTTCTATCTTCTGGAATGAGTTTATTCTGGGGATGATTCACAGAAGGACTATGTGCTACCATGAAATTACAACCAACACTATAGCAACAAGATTATTATGTCAACACAGACAGTGGATTCTCAAAGCCTAAGAAGAGGAAAAACAATTTGAAAAACATATTCAGCATTTCTTAAAGCTTCTTTGCATTTTAATTGGCCAAAAGTAAAGTGGTCTTGGTTTCAAGTAACTGGGTGACATTTCAAGTTTATCAGATATTTCATGCTTATAACATCTACAGGAATGTGGACCAAATCTAGTCACTGCTAAAGGAACTGAGACATAACACTAGTGTTATGTCTTGAAACAAAATATCTGTAGTCCTAAAACATCAGTGATATGTTTATTCATACAGGCCTCCATACTCAAGTTTTTAAGGTTTTTCAATCAAACTTGGTTTGCAGCTAAAGCTTATTGAGATAAAAATTTTAATAGGCTTTTTTTTTTTTTTTTAGTTTATAAAGAATCTTCATTCAAAGTGGGCATATGGCTCACAATATATACACTATGCTAGTCAGTCGCTTACTCCACATCTGGTTAATGCGCAACATATGCTATTTTAACCACATGAAGGTCACAGAGCCATTAATTTATTTGTAGTAAATATTTAAACCACTACATGAAAATAATAGCACACTAGGCAGGAAAGTTGAAAATTAAAGCTTAGCTCAGCACTCAGATTCCTCTGGTGTAATCATCTGATCAAGTTATCTAAACCATTAAAACGTGTGTATATAAACTTACACTGTGAAAGAAAAACAACTTGGGAGGGGAAAAAACTTTTACAAGATTTTAGATAAGAATAAGAATTCAAGAGATGGAATTTGGGGGCAGGAGTAGCTTAATTGAGCACAGAATAAGATATACAGGAAGCTCAAAGTCAAGTGTATGACTAGTTGAGTGAAAATTTTAACTAAACTTCTCCACTAAAAGAACATGACAAATCTCTACTGGCTGGCAAGTTCAAAGGCCAGGCGTGAAAGGAAATAAGACAGCTGTGCTCAAGAAAATTCAACGGAATTCCTTTTTGCTTTCCAATAACTTTTTTGAGAATGTATACGGCAGAAGTTTACATGTACAACTTTATGTTTTCTTTGCCTAGTAGAGGAACAGAAAGAAGAGACTAGACGTGTAATGGCCAGGAGAGATTACAGGAATAATCTTATGACAGCTCAAGGTCAATTTTGAAAGCAAATTTAAATGGAGCTCAGGGTTTGTTACTATTTCTCCATCTTATGTGCTACAGTCAAACACTTTTTTGCATACTTTTGGAATTTGGAAAAAGACAATGGAAATCATGTAGTACAATCTTCTCATTTTATACGTGAGGATATTGAGGCCCACAGAGGTTGAATGACTTGTCCAAGGTTAAAGGATAAACTCATTGTAGAGCTAGTGAGAAAAAAAAAAGGCTCCTAATTGTAGATATCACTGAACAGAATTGTTTAAAAATCAAGAGACCGAAATCAACCATTCAGCTGAGTAAATACCAAAACACAACAATACTATCCTAGCCAGTCCTCTCCAGCAGATGAAAGGCTCAATTTTCTTCAGGGTTTTTTTCTCACACTACTTGTATCCCAGGGAACAATTCGATTGGTGAGCCCGTTATCAACTACATTAAACCATGGGCCATGAAATCAACATTGGATGAAAACTATTCGGCTTCTAAAGCAATGATTTGGGGTCAGAAGCCCAGTCATAAATCCATAGTGCTGCATGCACAAAATCATTCTACAATTTCAGCTTAAGTATTTGAGACAGCATACAGTTTAAGAAAATGATTTTATTCCTATTCATTTATTTTCTATTCTGTCTGACTTGCTGCCTAATGAAGTTACTTGTAATAAAATCAACTTTATTGAATCTAGCTTAAATGCCTTGGGGAAAGTTTTGTAATGAAGTGCTATTCTGGAGTGTTCGAAGTCTGAAGGGAAATGAGTTGTGATAAGACAGGAAGTTCCAGTATGAATGGACTTCTCATGAAATAAGTGAACTTTTTACTGATTAAGCCAAAGGACTGGTGAAGAGTTATTTTGGTCATCATCCTTCCCTGGAAAACAGAATTAGTAGTTCTCTTAATATCAGGTGAACAGAAGCTAGCACAAACCAGTTTTCTCTCCTAAGGAAAGGGGTTTTATGATAAGAATTTTGCACTCTGCTTGGAAAGGAAGAGGAAGGAGTCTTTGCCTTCAGTTAGTGGAATAGGCTGTCTGTATCATTTCCTTTCCTCGTTTGTAGTCAAAATCCTTGGAACATATACAAATTTATGAGTTATCCTATAGAATCTAACAGATTAAGCAAATTAAGTAATTTGTAATTACTTAATTACAAAATTACAATTGTAATTACAAAATTACAATTGTAATTACAATTGTAATTACTTAATTACAAAATTACAAAATAATTAAGTAATTTTTCATATCATGCTGACTCCAGGTTATTAATAGAATCTATCAATTTTTATTTGAAGCAATATTTATGAAGAATACAAACAATAACTGGATAACTAAAGGAAGGGAAGAACAAAATATATAACCATGCTTCTGACTCTACATAAAGCATTATGGTGACTGTGTAAAATCTTTAGCAATAAGGAAGGTTGAAAAACAGTAAACAACTATAAAAAAATCAGTTTCCTAATCTCTTTTGTGAACTGGCATAAACACAAAAAAATTACAAGCTAGAATAATTTTACAAATACTATTCTTTTTCCAATCATTTTTTATCATAAGACTTTCACAGCCCTGGGACACTGAGGGACAGGAAGTTTTATCTTCTTTTAGCAAATTAAGCTGTACACAATAAAATGAGTAAAGGGGAAGAAACATTTTTAAAACTTTTTTTGATCCAACATTGTAAAAAATTAAAAATATTAGAACCGTTCCACTGTAGTTTAACCTGTCTGTACTGGGTACTCTTTATTCAACCTGTACAATACATTGAAAAGTTTCAACTGTAATTTTTCATAACCTAGTGATACTCAGAGATATCAAACGTATTTGTATTCAAGGTCATCTTAAACATTTTCAGGGGTGTGCTATCTTAACTGACTTTTTCCCAGTTGCCCAAGAAGGTACAGACATAGCAATATGAATAAAACTAGTCTTCCTTCCTACTCATGTGGAATCATAAGTTGTTATTGACTTGGGACTAATTACTATTAGGCTCCTTTAGAGGTCCAAGACTGTTAATGACTGCCTCCCCAGAGTCACAGTCTATTTGGGCTGCTGTTTAGAGCAAATAACGCAGCTGTCAAGCGGCTATGAAATATCAAGTGGCCTTGCTAGTGTCTGGAAAACTATCCACCTAGGAAGATAAGTATCGAGGTCGTTTCAACACTGCCAACATTAAAGATTGAAGAATAACCTGATAAAGTTCAACTAGAAGATCTATGCTGCACGAAGTTTTAAAAAATATGAAGCTTGTATGAGAAAATGTTGAGTGCCCTGCATCTTGGGTCTTGTTTGATTGCTGTGATCATGCTAATGAGTTCAAGGTCACTAAGAAGAAGAAAGGAAAAGAGAAACAAAATGATGAGTGGTGGTGGGGAGCAAATCAGAGAATAGAAAAATTTGTGGACAGGAGTATAAAATCAAGAGGAGGAAAAAAAAAAACATTCGAGGGCAAACAGGACTCAAGATGCAGTAGAGAACAGAATGCAGGAAAAGATGTCAGCTGATTTAAACACTACAGTCTTGTTGGTTACATGTCAGTAATAGCCCTCTTTTGTTACAAAAAAGGACTTGGGAAATGTTTTTGCATTATTAATGAGGCAAAGGATTCCAACAAGGAATTTTTCTACTGATTAGCATGGAATATATATGGTCAGCATGCATATTTCTATTTAAAACGTATCTAATGACCAGAATTTATGCAAATTTATGCTATGTGAAGGAGGAAGTCATAGGTAAGTGGAACTTAATTGAAAAAAACAAAAAAAACAAAAAACAACTAGCACATTCCTGTTTGCTACTGACCCTCTTCAGTTGTTGTTGCAACTGTTCCCTCATGGACTCAGGACAATTGTCCAGCTGGGTCTTCTGCTCGGAGTAAAGCTCCTGAAGCCTCTCTAGTTTTTCCCTTTCAGCATCAAGCTTTACCTTCTCCTGAAGTTCAGAAATCAGAAAATAGAAGAATAGAAATTACCTTCACACCCCAATCAGTCGTTAGTGAACATTTCCCAAGGATAACACAAACAAGCAAACACACACAAACTCCAGACATCCTATGAATGTAGAAACGTATCTCGTTAGTGACTAGGATAAGGGGGTGTAAGTGGAAGTAAGGACAAGGGGCCCCATTTCTACATTCTCCAAACCCAGTTCACTCCATCAGGTATTGGCAACGACCCCTGTCCTTCCTTCCTCCCTTCCTTCCTGCCACCACGTTACAAAAGCAGGGGAAGCAACGGTCATATTTGTCAATGGTCAACAAAGAACAAAAGAAATGCCAACCGAATTCCTAAGATAGCCCTGCAAAGAGTCACTCAGCAGGGAACTAGACAAAGGAGAGCGGGCGTTTACCTCAAGCACTGTCAGAGCCCAGTTTGCTGAAGGCATGTGTTAAGCAAGCTTTGGCAATTATTGAAATTTTGTTCTCAGGTTAGAGGCACATTAGGTGCACAAGTTGATACCCTGGTCATGTGGAACAGTTCTAGCTCTTCGGCAAACTTCAGAGCTTAAGCAATTAGAAAATCTGCTGCCCGGGAGAGCGTCTAATTCAGACACTGAGAGAGCTAGTAAAAATGCAAGACTGACAAAGCAGCAAGAGGAAGGCATATTAGACAGCTCAGATGCACCAAAGGTGTGACATTTACTGTGGAGATAAGGACTTTCCTACAATGACTGACTGACATAAAAAATAATTGAAACATGGACCGTGGAAAAAACAAAAGGGTCAGAGAATAGAAGAAAGGAGAAGATTACACTAAATCCCTCCCAAGTGACCCTGGACATTCTCCAGGGTATAACAGGCAAATACTATAATACGGTATCACACGGTCTTCCAAGGCCGCCTCTTAATCTGAGAAACAAAACTTCAATGCGTTTAGTGCCAGTTTTCCCATCTTATGTACCCTTTACGATACTCTGAACCCTTGAAGTAAATTTCAGACCTAATTCTCTCCTTGTGTAACACTCAACCTAAACTAAAGCACTTCAGTGGAATGGAAGCACCACCACCCTTTGACCCCTTCAATAAGCAAAATATTTACCATCACCTGACTCTCTTACGTTCACTATTGATTTGGTAGAAATAAAACTGGCTTCTAAGCATATCACAGAAAAAATTTTTTAAAGGATGAAGATTTGAAGTAGCCCTATAAATTTATACTACTCTCATTTCTTCATCCAAATGGTCATGATTTCCTGTGTAAACATATACATAGATTCTTTATAAAAGATGTTCGAGTTTAAGTCTAAAACTCTATGACATCAATACCTACACAAGTACACTTGAATCTCCACTTTTGGCTTACATTTTAAAATGTCAAGGGCATTTTAGAAATGTATATTTTGATTTAGAAGCACTTTTTTTTTTTTCTCAAAATGATTACATCTAGAAGTGAGAAAACTGAGAATCCTACTCCATATATCAACCTAAAAATGATTCTACAACTTAGAATTTAGCAGATGATAACGAAAGTTTCCTAAAAGGGAATTCCCTGGCCGTCCAGCGGTTACAGCGTGGCACTTTCACTGCCAAGGGCCCAGGTTCAATCCCTGGTCAGGGAATTAGGAGCCCACAAGCTATGTGGCCGAACAAAAAAAAAAAAAAGAAAGAAAGAAAATTTCCTCAGTCTTTACTGTGAAGTGTGCTCAGTGTGCACAGCTGCTGTGTAGGAGTGAGAAAAAGCAATGGCATCATTCACAGAATAAAGGATTCTCAAGTGTTACCTCACAGTAAAATCGAATATACTAGTGCCAGTTAGATTTAGTCTTTAGCTTCAGAATTAACCATTTTTTCCCTTAATAAAAACCAACAATACAGAACACCTGTTGTCTTTGGCTAAGAAAATGTGTTATTTCCCTTGCGTGCAGATCTAAGATTGCCCTATTACACAGCAAAAGAATTTTGTCCACAAAGAGTTCTATTTCTAGGTGTTGTCTCACCAGAATTTGCAGCCATTCTAGTTTCAAACAGAAAGTTAAATAAATAAGAAAACTATTCATTCCAATCAAATAGCAAAGATGCCAAGCCTTAAAATTTAAATAATATTCGATAGAAAACACTGATACAATATTTAATAATATGGAAAGGCACTGGCCTAAAACACAGGTCTCAACTCCGAAGAAATAACCAAACTATTCCTCTGATGCTCTCAGTTTTTAAATTGCTAATAATAAGCACAAATAAACAACTAATAAAAAATACCTTATGTTTACATAGTGCCTTCCTTCTGAGGTGCTCAAAACGTTTTGCAATTCCATACAAGGGGGCAGTTAGAACCATTATGCAAGCGGACACCATCAGGACCTTCTGCAGCTTCTCTGTGGTTTATCCGTAATTCTGTGACCACTACCTGGGTCTCAGAGTGACAGCTCAGTGGGGCCGAAGCTAGGGCAAAGGAAGTGAGGGGAAGGATGAAAGAGGGACTAGTGGCAGATGGGCCCGGCCATAAACCACAGGGGGCCACAGACGTGCTATCACTCCTACAAGAGCCAAAAGTAGACCACCTCTGAGCCAGAAATAAATTAATATACCTCTCTTCTATTTAGTGTCCAGGAAGTTTTCAAAGAAAAATTAGCTCTAGGCAAGCAGCTAATTAGAGCTGAAAGTATCACCTTCTACAGCGAAGGTAAAATAGTTGGATAAATTAGATGACATTCCAGGGTTCAGGGATTCTAGCTTTTTACATGTAAAATATGAACACTGGGTGTTATTCTCTTCCCCCCAGATTTAAATTAGTTAAAGTCACCTATTCTAACTACTATAGGCACAGCAATATTTTCCAAACATCAAATTGGGAGAGAGCACAACATTTTTTTCTTAGGATTCATAAATCTGTTTTCAGGAAATAAATGAATTAAAATGCATTTTTAATATATTTAACAAATTTAACTTTGTGGAAAGAATGAGATTATAAGGAATCAGAACACTCCAGGAAGATCCAGATGTAAAGGGTGTATTTATAAAACAAAGACCAGAACATGACTTCCCTAGAAACACAGCCACCTCCATCATTCTCGAATTGACTTGTCCTCTCTTGATGGGCCAGCAAAAATCCAGTTGGGTCACAAGTTCATTGCAAGATTCTGCCTATTTTGCATATTTAAGACTGATGTTCCTGGGAATTCCCTGGCGGTCCAGTGGTTAGGACTCCGCACTTTCACTGCTGAGGAGGGTTCAATCCCTGGTCGGGGAACTAAGATCCCGCAAACTATGCAGCGTGGCCAAAAAAAGAAAAGAAAAGACTGATGTTCCTAAAGTGTATATAGCGCCAAAGGTAATTTTTTCACCAGCAAACGGAAGTAAAAAGCAGTATATAAAATTGGGCCTACATCTGCTTCCATGGTGAGTTGTTCATTCACTCAATCAATAAATATTTATAAGGGGAATAGAGACAGAGAAACGAGGTAACTTGATCACTGTCTTCATGAAGTACAGTGGTTCTTAACCCTGACCACATTAGAATAAGCTGGGTGAGCTTTTAAATATACTATTTCCCAGGCCTCCACTTAGAAATCTAGGGGGTATAAGGCTAGGGAACAAGCTTCTTAAAAATCTCTCCAGGTGTTCTCATATGCAATCAGAATCACTGATTTAGCCACCCAGAATAATGTGAGAGGCAAAGGCAAAATTAATTACAATTTGATTTTTGTAATGAAGACGTAGGACATTAATACAGAATCTACCAAAGCTTGAAGACATTTGGCCTCAGCACCTTTCCTTCATAGTATACAAGTCCTCTCTTACAGGTAACACCCCAAATGTAAAATTTTTACTTTTAGATTAAATGCCTCAAGTAAACCAAAAGAAAAAAAAGAACTGTGAGATCCCAATATCCAATATGCTTTCAGAGAGGAATGATGCATTTCAATTTCAGAGGTAGAACGACTTGCTTCTAATCATACATATGATCAGGAGTGGTTATAAATTTACCCTAAATAATTTGAACATGTACACAAGAATTGCCAATAATCTTGAATAAACTTAATAATCTAAGGCTTTCTCAGGACCACTTATTTTGCCAGATCCGTGGTTAAAAGACAATAATAAATTTTCTCTAAGTTGTATTCTCGAAGGAAGGAACTGAAATTTAACTTGCTGGCTCTATTTGAATTCCAATACTACACGGAAAATTTTTGAATACCTATAAAAAAATAATTTTACCACATTTAACTAATATTTGGTAAGCAGATGGTTCAAGGTTACCCTGAAAAGATGCCTACTTCATTACTTTATAGGGTTGCCAGATAAAATAGAGGACACACAATTAAACGTGAATTTAAGATGAACAACAAATGATTTTTTAAATGTAAGTTATGTCTTAAATAATGCATGGGACATAATTACACCAAAAAATTATTCTCTTTATTTGAAATTTAAATTTAACCAAGCATCCTATATATTCTTTCCTAATTTGGCAGCCTTATTAGCTTGATAAAGATTTTCTTAAAAATTAAGGTTCATCTTTGTAATTTCCAAACTGTTCAGCATAGACTCCAGCATGCACTAGGTACTCAGGCCACGTTTATTGAAACACTGGGTCAGGTTTGGAATTGATGCAGTGATATGTTAAAATTCATAGTACCTAAGCCATCATTTTTAAGGGTAGCCCATCCAAAGTCCTCTCCATACACCCTGAGGGTCCCCTTCCTTCCAGTTCCTGAGCCCTGTGGGGTCGTTTGAGAGGCAGGCATCCTCAGAGGTTCAAGATTAGGCAATTGTTTTAGACCCAAAATCACTTATCTGAAATTCTTAAGGCCAGATGTGTTCTAGATTTCAGAATATTCTGCATTTGACAGAGGTAACACAGTTCATATAGCATATACTGTATGGCATTTCCAGTGAGTTCTGGGGCAAAACTCTGTAATCAAACATGTTTCCATTCTGCAGCTACTTATGAATATTCATATTGAGTGTGAATATCAGTCCAAGTCAGGTTTTGAAACCAACTAAGTTTTGGTGCCAACCTTATAAAAAGTTTTTTTCCTCTACAAAACTTTTCAGAATTGCAGAGGAAAGATTACAGACCTGTGTCCCCAGATGGTTATTGCTGAAAACCCATTCTCTGCCTGCCTCTAAAGAGGCACATTTTAATGTTACTTTCCTAGGCTTTTTTTTACCATTGGCTTTGACATTTTAATTGCACAGTTGATGGATGTTTAGGGTAGAAAACATTGGAAAATCAGAACACTAAGGATTTACGTAATCAAACAACCACCAGAAAAAAATCACCCTAATCTGGAACCCTGTTGATTTAATCCCCAAATCCCATGATATATTTCCACTTCCTCTAACCAGGGAGCTAACTTTGAAATGTAAGAAAGAGGCACGGGAAGGGCTGGGTCCCTTCTGAACACTGCCTGTGACTTGGCAAAGACTCTGCACTCAAGAGGCATTAACACTTTGCTGAGGAATTCTGGGCAGGCTCTCTGTCTTCCCCTGGCTCTGAAGGAAAGATGGGGAGGAAGTAACAGGTACTCTGGCAAGATAATAATGGAGAATACAATTTAACCACTTAAGACACAAAGCTATATGCTTATTACAGAAAAATTAGTCAACTAATTCAAGATTTCACCCAGGAACGTGTTGCATGGCATAGAGTGATTTAAACTTCAGCTCACACCTTTAAGTGTGTTTAGCTATAACAGTGTGCAGACCAGTATAGCTACAAAATATCGCAACCTATCTGTGTGAGGACAGATCCTTAAACAGAAGGATGGTTTGAACTTTGTGATCACCATCTAGGTGATGGAAAGACTCTTCAACAATACTAGGTAAGCAGAGCCTTTCCTTAACCATTTTATTTAATTTCAGTACAGCTAACTTTTCATTGTCATATGCTAAGGAGCAGGAATGAGACAGACAATCCAAAAATAGAGAAGCTGAAAAACTATTTTTAGTTCTGAGTTTTTTATGTAGTCAGAAATAGACAAAGACAGAAGGAAAATGTACATAAACAACTGCAGGAACACTTTCATACTTTTCAGCAGTTGCCCCAAATCAGGCTTTGCCTTGGAGAGGGGAAGTGCAGGCGGGAGGGAAGCCGTTTCCAGCTTTTGCCCAAACTGAGCTTCATGGTTCTGGTGGCTTCCCCACCCCCAGTCACCAAGCCCATCAACCTAAAACAGTCTACCAGCACAGAGGTTAACAAGTCTCTCTCCTTTCTCTTGCCCTAAGAAAACACTATGGATTTTTGCTTACTGCTTCAAATAAACATCCCCTCTGGGTTTATGTTCGAGTCTGATACTTCTATTTGTTTAGGGTTTATAAGTTCATAGAGACTCTATTTGTGATGTGGCTACCGTCTGAGAACACAACAGGCAGGTGGCATTTAGCTCAGAGCCGCATGGAAACGGGTGCACTGATGTTCCTGACTGTGGTCCCCATAAGGATGGTGAAAGGTCAGCCCAGGGAGCCACTGCAAAAATGTTCAACAAATACACAATTAAATACATTGTCTATATTTTATGTTGTATATGTAATTATGTCTATAGTTTTTATTTTATATGGTAGCATACAATAAATAGTGGTCACCTATGAAATACATTAATTTATACTAAATATGTAAAATAGAATGATAGCTCCCAAATCAGCAAAAAGAAACAATGCTAAAGACTGGTCTTGAGAGCCAAGGAAACAATGTCATTAATTTCACACCAGGATTTGAACTCTGAGGTGTTACTGAACTTTCTTCCAATGGCTCCAGGCCTTGTCTCCAAAAAATGAGGCCAGGCTTACAGGATGTGCTATTGACATCTGAATTGGAGCTTCCCCAACAGGGATATCTTTTCAGGTTTTGGTTTTCTCATTCCACAGTTTATATCTGACAGCAGCAACAGGTGTATAGAAAAGGAAATGAGATCCAAAAGGGCAAAGGCCATTTCCTTCTTCTGTCTTAACGCTCTGGCTCGACGGGCAGCGTGATTACAAGCCCCTGGCATGAGCACTTGGACAGACCACCCCAGCTGTCCGGAAACTTGGCTGCACGTAGCTCTTAGGCAGGTGTTTGGCTCAATGTTTCTGTTCAGACCCAGCCAGGACTCACTGTTAGCAGGAGATCCAAGTACAATATTTCCGAAGAACACTGGGCGGTATTCTGGCACCTATTATGAGCTGGATAAACAGTGGATAACAGTGCCTGCCTCTATTTCACAGGCTAGAGAGGGAAATAAATATCTAACAAGCCCAAAACAAATATAAATTATAAAATGTGATTTGTAAAAGGACTGAAAGAACAACAGAGAGAATATAATCTGAGCTGGAACGGGCGAGTAGGGTTTTTCTGAAAAACTAACACTGAACTTAAGCCCTGAAAGACAGGCAACCAACAAGGCATGGAATATAGGAAAGGGAATTCCAGGCAGGGCACGCAGGGTGGGATGGATCTTTAAACAAACAGAAGGAAGGCCGCCATGAGTGTGGTGTGAAGAGGGGAGAAAGGTGATAGAAAGGGTCAGGACAGGTAAGGAGTTTAGATTTATATAAAATACAGGGGAACACAAACCAGAGTGATATTACCTAATTTAAATTTTAAAAGAAAAATCACTGTGGTTGCTGTGAAGCAAACAGACTGAAGGAAAGTAAATGGAAATGGAACTCAAAAGGAAATTTTGATGATTTAGAAGAGAATGCTATTAGGGGAGATGCGGAGAAGTTAAAGTAATTGAAAAATAGCTTTGTAATCAATTAGAAGTGGGGGGTGATAGAGAAAGCAGTATCAAGATCTACTTCCAGGTTTCTGTTTGGACATACAGGTGGATAGAGATGCCATTTCCTGGTGGGAAAACTAGAGGAAGAACAGGATCAGAGGCAGGGGAAGTGTATGCAAGGCAAGGGGAAGGATGAGATCAAGAGTTCGGTTACGTCGTGTTCAGCTGGAAATACCTGAGAAATATCTCAGTGGACATATCAGGTAGGCTACAGGATATGAGTCAGAAGTACAGAAAAGGGTTGTGGGCTAAACACATACGTTTGGCAGTCACCAGCATGTACACGTTATTTGAAGCCATGGCTATAAAAGAATGTGAGAACATAAGAGAAGAGAGTTCTCAACAAGAGATGGCAGATGTTAACCAGAAATATTGTGGTGATCATTTCACAATGTATACAAATAGCGAATCATGTTGTACACCTGAAACTAATATAATATTATATGTCAATTACACCTCAATTTTGAAAAAAAAAAGTAAATGATTCAAAGCATATATCTTCATTCAGACCAATGAGAGCAAGCAGAATTTTTCTGTGGACTTCTGGGGAAGTCTGAGCTTGCTTCAAAAAAAAAAAAAGAAGAAGAAGATTCAGATCAGAGACACTGTAACAACTGGCTGGATAGAGGCAGAGGAAGAAGGAACGGGAACTCGGATGGAAAAGTCAGAGAGATAAGTAAGAGAAAGAGAAGGAAAGCCGGAGGAGTGTGGTACACGAAGGCAAAGGGGTGGGGGAAGGGAAGTGTCAAGGAAAAGAGTTGTCCCTTGTCTTGAATGCCGCTCAGGAGTCTGATCATAAGAGAGCTGAAAAGCACCCAGTGGGTGGGTTAGGCAGCACCAAGGTTTTTAGTGGTCTTAACAGGAGCAAATCTGATGGCGTAGTGGAACAAGAATGGGATGAATGGGGAACTAAGCAGGAGAACGCACAGTGTACTGAGAAAACTGTTTGAAAAGCTTGGCTATGCTGAAGAGAAACTAGCTAAGGCAGGTGCCGGAAGGAACTTTATTTTTAAATAATAATAATTAAAAAAATAATAATATTGGCATACTGACAGTACAGGTCCAGTAAAGAGGGAGAGGCTGGGGGGAGTGGGGAACGGAAGGACTGTGGACCTCTAGATGGTGGGACGGTACCCTGGGCACATCCAAAGGGACTGGTGTTTGAGGGGAAGAAAGCCTCCCTTAGTTGTGAAGATGAGATGCTCTAAGTTCTCAGTGAAGTAGGTGGTGAGATCATCTCAGAGCCAGGGGCAGGAAAAGTGGGCTAGAAGTTTGAACAGAGTGAAGGTATGAAATAGCCGTGCTATAAAATGGTAGAATAACTTCACTTGAGAAACAGAGAGATGTTGCCAAGCAGTGCTGGGTCTCTATTTGAGTTTGGTTGTCAAGAATATGCAGTACCATCATCCAGCTCAGTCTGCTTTCACTTCCCTCATTCTCCTCTGGGATCCCTCACCCAAAGCCAGTTTTTGCCATTTTTCATATCATGTGATGACAGACAATAATCCCACCTTCCGAGACCAACTAATCCCCTAACAGCTGCATGAGCTGATTCTATACTTCAAGCCCCCAGCGTCCTCTCTCCTATGCACAGCCTCTATCAAGCCACCAAAACAATAATAGGAAGGATGGAAGTAGCCTCCCCCTTGCTTGTTTCCACTCATGTTCCTGGAGTTCCGACTCTACCTTACTTAGGTCTGGAGAATATAACACAGCTGTCCCTGGGAAGTGAGATTCAGCATTGGCTCAACTTGCTTCACTTTTGTGTAGAATCTGATGCTAATGACAGGTAGACAAATAGAATTTATAGGTCATGTCATATGTGGGCTACACAAAGATAAACAGCTACATGGATGGGGAAGGCAGACAGGTTCACAGGGAACCTGATACCCCATTCCTATGTCCCGCTAGCTTTCCGGTATGACATAAATAGTAAAATACTAGTAAGCACCAAAACAAAAACATCTAATGCCTCCAATGGAAGTTTCTTGCTGTATCAGTGCGGAAACTTTGAAAACCATAATCCTCCTGTACAGCAGAACTAGACAATCAATCCTTTGATATGGTTTTGAGCTTTTAAAGAAAAACATAGCTACTACCCAAATGGATTCTTTACTATTTCAAAGTCTAGAGCTCGAAGGCACATACGTAAAATTTAATATGAAAAAGATGTGCAGTTTGATCTTGATAAGCAGGCAACCAAGATATTGATATGTAGCTTTTAATCTGACTTCAATTTCTGACAATATCTTTTTGAGCTCATTCTCTGGCACCAAGATCAAATGCCCTTCTTTATAGGTCTCAAACAAAGAGAAGCCTAAAAAGGAAGCCACACTGAGCAGAAATCCTTTCCACATATTACCACTGGAGTTCACTCAAACTGAAATTTTTTTCTTTTTCTCAGCTTAGTGGAGAACGCGATGAGCAAGAAAGGAATGTGTTCAAGCTCTTTAGTTTTTCTTTCTCAAACTGGAATTTTAATTTTTAATTTAGGCTTAGTTCAGCTGTAACTAACTCAGAACTTGAGAGGAGAGTAAGTGAAATATTTTCCGCAAAAAATAGACAAACAGAAAAACAAGAAAACCCAACTACCACCCTGAATTCTAAAAACTGCAAGTAATTCTTCATACTCCCTAGGAGGTATCGGCTAACATTCAGGTTGTGGCCTGAAATGTGTAAGCAATATTCCTTTCCAAAATAAGTGTCAGCTGTGTTTCACAGTTTTCACTCAGCAGTGAGTGAGGATCCCCTGAAAACTGCAGTGCATTTTGCAAAGAGCAGTGCACTTGCATTGAAGCCAATGGCAAGGTGAGACAGATGAAATGCATGGTTCCCATTCATCTTTTTAATAAACAGAAAAATGAAAAGAAATGAGGCAACCATATTTGAATATGTTTAAGCCACCCTTACAGGGCACTGCTGGAAAGAAGTTCCGAAGTACTAAAATGATTCTTTAAAAACAAAGCAGAATCAGAAGAGCAGAAAGGCTGATTGGAAAAAAGCAATTCACTCAGCTCAAGCAGAATAAGCTGCCATGAATACTGGCTCAAAAACTGAACAGGCTCTTCTATCTGCTGCTCTGCCCCTGACAGTTCTTAATTTGCAACAACTTACCTCATCTTAAGACTTTTTTCCAGTGCCGCTGTCTCCAGGAACATGACACACAAATCCAAAACCATGGCAATTCATACAACATTTAAATTCAATCAAATGGAAGCACCATTTTGCCCATAAAATTGGTATCAAATATAATTTTCTTTTACCTTGGTCTTTTCACCAACAATGTTCTTTTCCAGTTCTGCTATTTTCCGGTTTAGATGATCCAAAATCTCCTTCTCTTTCATAAGTTCGGTTGTTTCTGATTTTTGTTCTCCATCCAGGAGAGCACATTCCATATCCAACTGAGGACACAAAACAAAGCTCAGAGGTGTTTCACCTTCAGGGAAATTTTCAGCTGCCCCCTTTAGAGGTGTATTTTTAACAGCTACAAATTGCAAAAAGTATTACCATTATCAGTCAGATTATGGAGCCCAGAAAACACCCCAGAGAACCCATGTGAGACTCAGGATTCCTATATGAGAAAGTGGGGAGGCCAGAATATATTTGCTAAGAACACTAGTTATCTTCTCATTTAATTTTTCTATGATAACCCCTTTTCTGCTCACTTCTCAAGGATATTTTGCCTATTCGCTTAGATTCAAGCTCAAGCGTGAACGATCTTGGGAGCAGCCACATCTCTGTTTGTCCCTAGAGCATGAGAAATGAAAATTACACTCAGCCTAGCACGCAAGCGCTGCAGTCCTAGCAATGCCAGCAGGAGGGGCTTCCCAGGGTCTGTGCATAAGATGACAGGTGAGCAGTCCCCTTCCACACATGGGCTGACTGCATCATCCGTGAGTACAGACATGCAGATCCTTCTTAGGCAGAGTTAGCTGCTGCTTCTCATTCCATGGAGGTATTAAAAAATTGCCCCTTTCTTTAATTATGTAAATCCCCCCATAGTGCCAAGATGATACCCAACTCATACTTAACATGCTCAGAAAATGTTTGTTGGATTTGAACTTAAACGTCGAAATACATGGTACCTCAGCTGACAGATCTTGAAGCAGCTCAGAAAGCATACACTAGTTAAGACAAAGTCGGTTATGTATAACGCACATTAAAAATGGCTTCATATGTTCATCTCATTGGATGAAAAAAAAAAAAAAACCCAGAAAGAAGAAAGAAACATTAAAAAAGGCATTTCTACCCCACATATGTACCCATTTTACACAGCTACAAATTGCTCATGTTGACCTTTATGTATTCTGCCCCCCAAGGCCTGTGCCCTAATAGGCATTGATATATTTAAGCTAAAGGAAAGAAAGAAAAATGAGAGAGGGTAATAAGTGAACTTGTGGTTTATACCTCTCTGGAAGATTCCTCCATCTGGTCATTTATATCTTTGATTTTTTGTTCAAGTTCCTCGAGGTTGTTCAGAATTGCTATCCGGGACTCTTCCATCGCAGTCAACTCCTGAATCCTCTGTTCTTCACTTATACCCTCTGGGGTCTGTGATTAATCAACACAGAAAAGGGCTAGTCACACTTCAATTCCAGAATTTCCCAGTTAATAAACCAGTCACAAGTCTAGCGTTTCACAGTCTGTGTCTATTTGGATTCTATGATAAAAGCATCCTTGTGATTGTTTATTTGGAACTCTGCATTTTCCCATAGACCCTCAGTACATAGGGGCTTAGTTTAGCTCCTACAAACCAACTTCAGTGTACAAATTCATGTCCTTTTAAAGCCGAAATAACTAAGAGGTTATACAGATGAGGAAGCTGTGGTCCGCAGAGATTGTCGTGACTTCTCTCAGGTTATAGACAAAGTTCAGCAGAGCAGAGAACTAGAATCTGGACTAGACTTTCGACAACCTCCTCAGGGATGTCTCTTGGGCACGCTGCTACCTTCATCATAAGCTCCATACTCTCTCCCGTCTCCAAGCGAGTACATCTCCTACCACAGTCTCTAGAATCTCTGTTGGGTCCCACTGCTAGGGTTATCTGCAAATGAGCAAGCACTCTTATTTATTTCCTTTCCAACACAAGGTGGAGAAGAGGGACATGGCATTTGGCCTCATCTCACTGAAATGTTCCCCAAAGTTAATAATCAGGACAACACAAGGCTTTTTTATTACTTATTACTTTAGTGACCCCCCAAATGATTTAAAGCTACACACTTAGTATTAAGTTAATTCATGTTTCAGTTTTTGCATTAGCACACTACTTATCGGTCTTTATCCTATGTAATGATTAAAACACTAACTGGGCCAATGCGCTTTTGTGACATGAAATAGGATACTGGCCATTATTCATAAAATTATTTCATGGAAAAACTGAGATCCTTAACAAGGAATGAGAAAGTCAGGAAAGAAATTAAGTGAGAGAGGACATACTTATACCCCAAACAGAGTTATGACAAATGCCCGGGAAAGAAAGGAACATTTAGATGATACACACAGCCAAAATACGACTACCGATTATTTTACGAAGAGAATACAGTGAATTGAAAACAGCTTCTTCTCTTAAGAATTTCAGGTTAGTTGTTTTGGATATCACCTCGTGGAGACCAGTCTTTCTGTAAGTGAAGGGGCACCCGTATTGGTATATTATTTATTTAATTTTATCTCTCTTTGAAAAAGAAGTAATTTCTTTGCACCAGTAAGTCAATAATTATACAATTTCACAATTGGAAATTGGAAACAGCAGCCTAGTTAAGTAAATTATTGACGATTACTCACTAACCACTGAAAAGAATATTCAGATTAACTAAAGAAACCATTAACATTTTGTGTTCCTTAGTAAGTTCATTTAGTGTTTAACAATCCTAAAAATTACTGTAACACAATAGGCATCATGTTGGGTTCTTTATTCTTTATTCATATTCTTTATTCTTTAACCTACTTCGCTGCTCCTGAAGATTAAACCATTGAGAAGTCAAGTATCTCAGGTTGACTGGAACAAAGGTATGCAGACCTTCCAAGCCTTGACATTTAGCTTTTGTTTGTTTATTTGTTTGTTTGTTTGTTGACGTTTAGCTTTTAAATTGTCATCTTAATTCCAGTATCTTATGAACTAGTAAAACAACTGCTGACCTTTCTTCACATACAATGAATCTCATTGTCCTAATGCTTGGGTGCCTGTTTTAGGGCATGAGGAATGCCTACAACAGTGAATGGCATTCCTAAATCACTGACAAGTAATCCTAGCAGGAAAGCTTCAAGAAGGCCAGTATCCTGTCGGGTCAACATTTCATATTAGGTTTCAACTTCCAGCATGGTTTAAAAATATTTCTCTCATTGGTGGAAGCAAAGCATCAAAAGAAAACAAAAACTGAACAATCTGCAAAACTATAAAGATAGATAATAGTGGCAATTATAAGCATCTGTACAGCTCAAAGTTTCTAGAAAATTTATCACAATAGGTATATTTAATAATAAACAACTTGAGAGTCTGTTTGTAGCAATAAATGTTATCTAGGTAATGACTGTTTTTTATTGTTAAGTTGTTTATAAAAAGCAAAATCTTCAAGAGGCATTCTAAAACTCTGGTTTGTAATAGACTGGGATGAGGATACTGTAATATCATTTATATCCAAATAAAAAAACAATAGAGAGCCAAGGGTGTGGTAGCCACTGAATAGCTTTAGTTTATGGTGACAGAGAAAAGTGAAATTTTGATCTATCCAGGTTTTTAAATTTTTTTTTTTTTTAAATATTTATTTATTTACTTATTTATGGCTGTGTTGGGTCTTCGTTTCTGTGCGAGGGCTTTCTCTAGTTATGGCGAGCGGGGGCCACTCTTCATCGCGGTGCGCGGGCCTCTCACTGTCGCGGCCTCTCTTGTTGCGGAGCACAGGCTCCAGATGCGCAGGCTCAGTAGTTGTGGCTCACGGGCCTAGTCGCTCCGTGGCATGTGGGATCTTCCCAGACCAGGGCTCGAACCCGCGTCCCCTGCATTGGCAGGCAGATTCTCAACCACTGCGCCACCAGGGAAGCCCTAAATTTTTTTTAATAGTAATGTATAGGGTACTACTGAGAGTGACGTGTTTTAATGAAAGCACATATATGTGCATCCCCAAATATGCTGCCTTTGAGGTAACTTGATCCACACACACACAGAAAGGGGAGACAGTAGGGACAAGACAGTTGCATCAACCTTTTTTTTTTTTTTTTGCAGATTTCTTCTTAGAAACCTCTTGCGACCAGAGAAGTTTGCGAGTGTGAGGGCTTTCCACTGCAGACAGAATGATTACTCAAGAAGAGAAGAGTGGAAAAGTTTTCATCACAAGGGAAAAAAACATTTTTTGGCAAATACATGAGGTGATGGATGTTAACTAAATTTATTGCAGTAATCATTTTGCAAAATATGTAAGTCAAGTCATTAGGTTGTACCCCTTTACTTTATACAGTGCTGTATGTCAATTATATCTCAGTAAAACTGCAAGGGAAAAAAAAAAAGAGAAGAGTGAGCTATTCTCAGCTTTCACCTCAGGTGGTGGTAGACAGGTTCACAAAAGCCAGTTAAAATGAGCGTATTTCCAAGGTCATCTACATCTTTAAGTCTTAGGTAAAGCAAAGTCTAGAATGGTAAATCTCAGGCTTCCTAAATATCATTAACATCTTTGTTTCATTAAACCAGCTTGGAGTGTTTTTCACATTCCTCTCTTCTCCATTAATCCTACGAACACTGTACTTTGTTAAGTAACTAATCCAGTGAGCAGATTACTCAAAGAGGAAGAGCATCTAAAACAATAATCAGGACTTCTTTTTCTTTTTTAAGATTCCTCTGTCTTCTGTCTCGAGGTAACATATGTCTGTCTTCAAAGAGTAATAAATGAAAAACCCATTGCCTCTCAGCTGCACTCTGTCTAAGCTGCCGTGTGGTACCCAGAGGTGCCCTTGATGTTCCCTGTGTCTAAAGGAGGCACAGTCTTCTATTGCATGCCACAGGGGAGCTGCTCCAAGCTTCAAAGGCCTCCTATTTCACAAAAGCATACTGGAGCAATGAAAAACATCTGTCATGATCTGCTCATTCACACCCAACAGCTTTCTTATCAAAGCCCTCTTCAGGAGGAAACCTATTTCCCAAAAGTTAGTCCTTAGAGCACACAGCTCACCACTTCAGCAAAAGTCTGGCAGATCTCTGTGAAGGAAGAAAGGGAAAGAATAAGACAACAAGGCAGTGCAGGAAGCCCAATAGCTGATGACAACAGCTCAAATGTTCAAATGATGGGTCATTTACTTTGCCTGAAACCAACAACTTTTGATTTCTACCCCAGATCCTAGTTTCTAACAGTTGCAACTTTCTGGCAAGAGGGACAGATGTCCTAACAGAATTGCTCTCCCTTGAGAATAAGTAAGGTAAACCTAGTCATTAGAAGAAAGAAGAATTGAACAGTCCAGAGTCCTGATGAATACAATGGGAGAACTCCATAGGTAGATAAGGATTTCTGACTAGGAACATTCAGTCAGAAAGTCTTGTTGCAGCCAAACAAACAAAAATAAAAGCAAAGACACAAATTTCCCTGAGTAATACTCCCTGTGATAAACTACCTGCAGAATTTAATATGATAATATCTTTCTCTTAAAGAATCAGTATGTGTCCTCTTATAACAAAAATCTAATTAATGTACCTTTTTAAATTTTTGGCTCTTCGGGCATGACTGCTAAGAAATTTAATGGTCAGAGTTACTTAAATAAATTAATAAATCTACTTTATCTTTCAATAAATAAATTCTTGTGACTATGGTACCTGCTTTTTCTCTTATTTACTATTTTTGGTGTTCAGACTTTATTCTAATAAAATTGATGTCTTTTATTATAAGGTCTCTTAAATCCTTTCTAGAAAACAGGTAGGGGAGTAATTTTTTTTTATTTCATAGAAAAAAACTTTCTTAACCTGTGTGAAAAATATAGCACCAAAAGATCTTCCCCAAACTCCTTTTAAGCAATCCTCAAATTTGGAAGACACTTTTAGATCAGCAAACAACTGGAAAACTAAGTAATAATTATGACTACATATAAATGTCCTATACATTGAAAAAAAATCATTAATAAAGCCAAGGGGAAGACAAATCACGATAAAAGACTAATTTCCTTACCACAAATAGCTCCTACTACTGAGTAAAAACAAGACAAAACATTTTTAAAAAATGGGTGAAGAGGAAGACAAGGGAGGTCAAGATGGCAGAGCAGGAGGACGCCGAGCTCACCTCCCTGACGAACACATCAAGAATACATCTAGTGGGAAGACATGGAGTTCGCGTCTCCCCACAACTAGGGCGCCTGCCGGTTGCTGGTGGAGGACCTCAACGCCCAAGGAGATGGGAGGAACACCTGAGCGACTGGGTAGGACATGGGGGGAGTGAGGGGGGAGAAGTGGAGGCTGGACGGGACCAGTGCCCCTGAGGGGTGGCTGGGAGGGGGGACAGGTTCCCACTCCTGGAGGGACCCTCAGGGGCTTGGAGGATCAGGGGGAGCACACCTAGCATTTCCCCAGCCCAGTCGGGCCCCAGGAAGCCTGCGGGGCTCTCAGGCCAGGTCCTCCACCTTCTGAGGCCCCCTCCGGGCTGCGTTGGTCCTAGTGGGGTAGGAGGGAAGTGGGGGGAGAAGAAGAGAGGTGGATGGGAGGGGGCCTCAGGGATCAGAGGACCAGGGGGGGCACAGAAGGCGCTTCCCCCACCCTCTCAGCCTCAGGAAGCCTGTTGGGCTCCCAGACCTGGTCCTCTATTCTCTGAGGCCCCCTCCAGCCTTGTGGGCCCTAGGGCCGTGGGAGGGAGGGAGGAGGGGGAAAGAGGAGGAGAGGCGGTCGGGGAGGGGCCCTCTGGGATCAAGAGGATCAGGGGAGGCACGGAGAGCATTTCCCCCACCATCTCAGCCTCAGGAAGCCTGTTGGGGTTCCAGGTCTGCTCCCCTGCCTTCTGGGGCCCCCTCCTGCCATGTGACTCCTAGGGGCATAGGAGGGAGAGGGAGAAGAAGAGAGGCCAATGGGGAGGGGCCCTCCGGGATCGGAAGATGAGGGGGCAATGTGCCTAGTGTTTCCCCTGCCTACTCGGGCCCAGTGAGCCTGCTGCGGTCCTGGACCTGGTCTTACAACCTCCAAGGCCAGAGGCACTCCTGGGCCCCTCCTGCTGAGTCTAAGCGCCACCCCCCCTTCCCAGGGCCTTTTCGGGCCCTGTGGGTCTTAAGCATATGCCCCACCCACTGCCTAAACCTCGCCCCCACCTAAGCCCCATCCCCCACAGCTAAGGCCTTTTCTGGCTTTTTTTTTTTCCTCCTCTTTTTTACTATTGTGCTCTGTTTTACCTTCCGGTTGTTGTTTCATCTATATTTTTATTTTTTTATTCTTTCTAACATATTTGTTACTTTTCTAATCTTATTTTACTTTTTATTCTTTGGTATTGTTCTCCTCCTTTTTTTCTTTGTTCTTTTTTTTTTTTCCTGCCCCACACAGTTTGCAGGATCTTGGTTCACGAGCCAGGGGTAGGTCCAGAGCTCCTGCAGTGGGAGCTCCAAGTACAGACCACTGGACTAACAGAGAACCTCAGACCCCAGGGAATATTCATCTGAGTGAGGTCTCCCAGAGGTCCTCATCTTGGCACCAAGACCCAGTTCTACCTAACAGCCTACAAACTCAGTGCTGGAAGCCTCAGGCCAAATAACCAGTAAGATAGGAACACAATCCTATCCATCAAAAAAAAAAATGAGACGACAAAAAAAATGTCACAGAAGAAGGAGCGAGGTAAAAACCTACAAGACCAAATAAATGAAGAGAAACTAGGCAACCTACCTGAAAAAGAATTCAGAGTAATGATAGTAAAGATGATCCAGAATCTCAGAAATAGAATGGAGGCACGGATTGAGAAAATACAAGAAATGTTTAACAAAGATCTAGAAGAACTAAAGAACAAACAAACAGTGATGAACAACACAATAACTGAAATGAAAAATACACTAGAAGGGATCCATAACAGAAAAACTGAGGCAGAAAAACGAACAAGTGAACTGGAAGACAAACTGCTGGAAATAACTGCCGAGGAGCAGAATAAAGAATAAAAGAATGAAAAGAATTGAAGACAATCTCAGAGACCTCTGGGACAACACTAAATGCACCAACATTTGAATTATAGGGTCCCAGAAGAAGAAGAGAAAAAGAAAGTGTCTGAGAAAATATTTGAAGAGATTATAGTGGAAAACTTCCCTAACATGGGAAAGGAAATAGTCAATCAAGTCCAGGAAGCACAGAGAGTCCCATACAGGAAAAACCCTAGGAGAAATACATCAAGACACATATTAATCAAACAAAAAAAAATTAAATTCAAAGAAAAAATATTAAAAGCAGCAAGGGAAAAGCAAAAAATAACATACAAAGGAATCCTCATAAGGTTATCAGCTGATTTTTCAGCAGAAACTCTGCAGGCCAGAAGGAAGTGGCAGGATATACTTTAAGTGATGAAAGAGAAAAACATACAACCCAGATGACTCTACCCAGCAAACATCTCATTCAGATTCGACAGAGAAATCAAAAGCTTTTCAGACAAGCAAAAGCTAAGAGAATTCAGCACCACAAAACCAGCTTTCCACCAAATGCTAAAGGAACTTCTCTAGGCGGGAAACACAAGAGAAGAAAAAAACCCACAAAAACAAACCCAAAACAATTAAGAAAATGGTAATAGGAACATACTATTGATAATAACTTGAATGTAAATGGATTAAATGCTCCAAACAAAAGACACAGACTGGATGAATGGATACAAAAACAAGACCCATAGATACGCTGTCTACAAGAGACCCACTTCAGACCTAGGGACACATACAGACCAGGGACACATACAGACTGAAAGTGAGGTGACGGAAAAAGATATTCCATGCAAATGGAAATCAAAAGAAAGCTGGAGTAGCAATTCTCATATCACACAAAATACTAGCAAACAGAATCCAACAACACATTGAAAGGATCATACACCATGATCAAGTGGGATTTATCCCAGGAATGCAAGCATTCTTCAATATACGTAAATCAATCAGGGTGAAACACCATATTAACAAATTAAGGAATAAAAACCATATGGTCATCTCAATAGATTCAGAAAAAGCTTTTGACAAAATTCAACAAACACAGGCAAATTCCATCACACATTTAGAGAAGAGCTAACACCTATATTTCTTCCAAACTCTTCCAAAAAATTGTTGAGGGAGGAACACTCCCAAATTCGTTCTATGAGGCCACCATCACTCATACCAAAATCAGACAAAGGTATCACAAAAAAAGAAAATTACAGACCAATATCACTGATGAACACAGATGCAAACATCATTCTCAATGGTTAAAAACTGAAAGCATTTCCATTAAGATCAGGAACAAGACAAGGATGGCCACTCTCGCCACTTTTATTCAACATAGTTTTGGAAGTCTTAGCCATGGCAATCAGAGAAGAAAAAGAACTAAAAGGAATACAAACTGGAAAAGAAGAAGTAAAACTGTCACTGTTTGCAGATGACATGATACTATACGTAGAAAATCCTAAAGATGCCACTAGAAAACTACTAGAACTAATCAATGAATTTGGTAAAGTTGCAGGATACAAAATTAATGCACAGAAATCTCTGGCATTCCTATACACTAACAATGAAAAGACAGAAAGACAAATTAAGGAAACAATCCTATTTACCATCTCAACAAAAAGCATAAAATACCTAGGAATAAACCTACTTAAGGAGGCAAAAGACTTGTACTCAGAAAACTATAAAACACTGATGAAAGAAATCAAAGATGATATAAACAGATGGTGATATATACCATGTTCTTGGATTGGAAGAATCAACATTGTGAAAATGACTATACTACCCAAAGCAATCTACATATTCTATGCAATCCCAATCAAAACACCAATGGCATTCTTCACAGAATTAGAACAAAAAGTTTTACAATTTGTATGGAAACACAAAAGACCCTGAATAGCCAAAGCAATTTTGAGAAAGAAAAATGCAGCTGGAGGAAGCAGGCTCTCCGACTTCAAACTATACTACAAAGCTACAGTAATCAACACAGTATGGTACAAAAACAGAAATATAGATCAATGGTACAGGATAGAAAGCCCAGAGATAAAGCCACACAAATATGGTCACCTAATTTATGACAAAGGAGGCAAGAACATACAATGGAGAAAAACAGCCTCTTCAATAAGTGGTGCTTAGAAAACTGGACAGCTACATGTAAAAGAATGAAACTAGAACACTGCCTAATACCATACACAAAAATAAACTCCAAATGGATTAAAGACCTAAATGTAAGACCGGACACTATAAAACTCTTAGAGGGCCGAAGACCTAAATAGACATTTCACCAAAAAAAGATACACAGATGGCCAAGAGGCATGTGAAAAGATGCTCAACATCACTAATTATTAGAGAAATGCAAATTGAAATTACAATGAGGTATCACCTCACACTGGTTAGAATGGGTATCATCAGAAAATCTACAAACAACAAATGCTGGAGAGGGTATGGAGTAAAGGGAACCCTTTTGCACTGTTGGTGGGAATGTAAATTGAAACAGCCACTATGGAGAACAGTATGGAAGTTCCTTAAAAAACTAAAAATAGAACTACCATATGACCCAGAAATCCCACTATTGGGCATATACCCTGAAAAAGCTAATTCAAAAGGATATATGTACCTCAAAGTTCATTGCAGCACTATTTACAATAGCCAGGACATGGAAACAACCTAAATGTCCAATGACAGATGAATGGATAAAGAAGATGTGGTACATATATACAATGGAATATTACTCAGCCATAAAAGGAACAAAATTGGGTCATTTATAGAGATGTGGTGGACCTAGAGTCTGTCATACAGAGTGAAGTAAGCCAGAAAGAGAATAACAAATATCATATATTAATGCATATATGTGGAATCTAGAAAAATGGTACTGATGAACCTATTTACAGGGCAGGAATAGAGACGTAGATGTAGAGAACAGACATGTGGACACAGAGGGGGATGGGAAGGGTGGGACAAATTGGGAGATTAGGTTTGACATAAATACACTACCATGTGTAAAATAGCTAGCTAGTGGGAACCTGCTGTATAGAGTGGGGAGCTCAGCTTGGTGCTCTGTGACGACCTAGATGGGTGGGATGGAGGGATGGGAGGGAGGTCCAAGAGGGAGGGGATGTAAGTATGCATGTAGCTGATTTGCTTCATTGTGTAGCAGAAACTGACACAACATTGTGAAGTAATTTTACTCCAATTAAAAAAAAAAAAAAGAATACATCTAAATGTGGAGCAACTCTTGCTGGACACAAACAGGAGTCTGAAAGAAAGGCTCTTCTACAACCAAGGCTGTAAAGATCCACATGGCGTCGGGTAGGAAGAGAGGAGAAGCAATCAGGCAAGACCCACACATTTAGCAGGACACAGAGGAGAAGGGAGATATGATGGGCTCAGAGATCCTCCCTGCAGATTTAGGGGTTTGAACCACATATTGGGCACACCAGCCCTGGGGTCCAACACAAGGAAGACAAGTCCCCTTAGCTGGTTTGAAGACCAGTGGGACTTAGAGGAGGGTTGTAAGAAGCCGAGACTCTGCTCATGAAGAGCAGGTGCACCTGCTTGCCTACTCTAGGGAACAAGGGGGAGGAAGCAGATTTAAAACTGTGTGGGGCTCTGACTGGTTTCCCACAACTGCTCCTGTCTGCAGCAAGTGCCTGATCAAGCTGCTCTTGCTCCTGTGCAGCTCTCTACTAGGATCGAGGTGCTTTAAGGGGTGGGGGGGAGTGCACACTTAGAGGAAATGAACCAGCTTGGACCCGACCCTCAGGGCTTCTGTTCCATCACCTTGAGCTCTGATCACACCCAGATAGGTCAGTGACAGCCACTGAGCATAGGAGAAGCCGGCTTGCACCTGGCTCTGGCTCTAGCCCCTCCATCTCCAGCCCTACCTCTCACCAAGGTGATAGCTGCCTGCACACCCCAGGAGAAGATGTGACCCATGCTCACTTCCCACCAAAGCCACTGCGCACATGCAAACTGCACAGGGACACTCCCATGCAAGGATACTCCTTCAAGACCAGGATAGGTAACTATTTCACCTAATTTCATAGAGAAAGAGAAACTTAAACAAAATGGGAAGACAGAAGAAATTGTTTCAAATGAAAGAACAGGGAAATAAACCGGAAGAAAACCCTAATGAAACAGAGATAAATAACTTACCAGATAAAGGGTTCAAAGCATTAGTAATAAGAATGCTAACTGAACTTGGTTAAAAAAAAATAGATGAACACAGGAAGAATTTTAACAAGGAACCAGAAAATATTAAAAAAAGAAAGAAAGGAAAACCAAATGGAGCTCAAAAATACAATAACTGAAATGGAAAATACACTAGAAGGAATTAATAGCAGATTAGGTGATACAGAAGAACACATAAGCAATCTGAAAGAGAGAATAATGAAATCACCCAATCAGAACAGCAAAAAGAAAAACGAATTTTAAAAGATGATTAAGGGACCTCTGGGACAACATCAAGTGTTATAACATTCACATTATAGGGGTCCCAGAGGGTGAAAAGAGACAGAAAGGGATAGAAAATGTATTTGATGAAATTATGGCTGAAAAGTTCCTGAAGTTGAAGAAGGAAACAGATTCCTAGTACAGGAAGCACAGGTAGTCCCAAACAAATGAACCTAAAGAGATCCACATTGAGACATACCATAATTAAAATGGCAAAGGCTAGAGATAAAAAGAGAATTTTAAAGACAGCAAAAGAAAAACAGAGTCACATACAAGGGAATCCCTATAAGGCTATCAGCTGATTTTTCTGAGGGAACTTTGCAGGCCAGAAGGAAACAGCATGATATATTCAAAATCTTGAAAGGGAAGAAACTGCAACCTAGGATACTCTATCCGACAAGGTTATCATTCAGAATTGAAGGAAAGATGAATTTCTCTGACAAGCAAAAACTAAAAGTTCATCAATACTAAAGTGACCCTAAAAGAAAAAGGTCTCTTTAAGTGGAAAAGGAAAGGCTACAGCAAGAAGTGAGAATTTATAAGAAAGGAAAAATCCCACAGGTAAAGGCAAAAATACAGTAAAGGCTGTGGATCAGTCACTTAAATAAGTGAGCATGAAGATTGAAAGACAAAGATTGTAAAATCAACTATAACTACAATAAACAGTTAAAAGACCGTTTATGACAAACACACAGCTAACATACTAACATACTCAATCGTGAAAAGTTGAAAGATTTTCCTCTACAATCAGGAACAAGACAAGGATGCCCACTATCAGAACTTCTATCTAACATAGTATTAGAAGCCCTAGCCACAGCAAGCAGACAAGAAAAAGAAATAAAAAGGCATCCAAATTAGAAGAGAATAAGTTAAACTGTCACTATTTGCAGATGACATGACCATATACACAAAACCCTGAAGTCTCCACCAAAATTTAATTGGATTCCCCCACCACCCCCAAAATGGGACCTAATTAAACTTAAAAGCTTTTGCACAGCAACGGAAACCATCAACAAACTGAAAAGACAACCTACTGAATGGGAGAAAATATTTGCAATGATATGACCAATAAGGAGTTAATATTCAAAATATACAGCTCATATAAGTCAATATCAGAAAAACAACTCAATTAAAAAATGGGCAGAAGACCTGAATAGACATTTTTTCAAAAAAGACATACAGATGGCAAACAGGCACATGAAAAGATGCTCAACATTGCTAGTCATCAGAAAAATGCAAATCATAACCACAGTGAGATATCACCTCATACCTGTCAGAAAACAACATAAAGTCCACAAATAACAAGTATTGGGAAGAATGTCGAGCAAAGAGAACCCTAATACACTGTTGGTGGGAATGTAAACTGGTAGAGCCACTATGGAAAACAGTATGGAGGTTCCCCCAAAAAGCTAAAAACAGAACTACCATATGATCCAGCAACTCCAATCCTGGGTATAATCTGAAGAAAACAAAAAACAGTAATTTGAAAAGATACTAGTCAACCAAAGAATGAGGCAGAACTGTGTATAGTAATATGCAAAGATGCTCCAGATATTCAGTGAGGGAAAAAAAAAAATCGTACAGAACACTATACTTGTATATATGTATGTCTAGGCTTATAATATACGGCCATATATGCACAGAAATATTGGGAAGGCATGTAAGACACTTTGTGTTTTTCTCTCTCAGGTGTACAACTGGAGGGGGCAGGGAGAAGAGAAATTGTTTTTCTTTATACTTTTCTGTACTGCTACATTTTCTAGAGTGCAAATTTGTTACTTTATAGTAAACACCCTAATTTGCTGCACCTTGCTTAGCTAATTACCTCTTAAATTGAAGCTTCACTGAAAACATTTTGGAAAACAACCAGGATAAAACCTCTAGTGTCTAGGCCAGTGCAGATGCATGGTCCAGGCCCTAAATTTAATCTGTGTGTGTGGCCGGCTTTACCTTTGGTAGGATACTTAGATAAGCGGACTCGCTGGAAGCTTTCAGAAAAGCAGAGGAGGGCGGTGGGGGAGTCCTGGTGAGGTCCCTGATCAGTTCATCATTCCTGGAGCTCCTGAGGGAAAGGAAGCTGGCGCTACTCTGACTGAGGCTCCCGAAGCCTGCCAGGTCTGCATCGTGGAGAGAGCTTTTCTGGTGGCACCTGTATCTGGTGTCAGGGCTCACCAGGGCTTCTTCAAACACGGACTCCTCGTCAGAGAGCTGCAGCTTCTCCAGTTCCTTATTGATTTTCTGTACATCTGCCACGGTGGTGCCAGTGGACACGTGACTGTCAGGCTTTGTGTACTCAGCACAGAGACTGAGGATGGTCTCCAGACGCTGTCTCTCCTAGAACACAGAGGAGGGAAGGTCAGTGAGTTTGTGAGAAGGAGACAACTCCGAATAAAAAGACGGAAGAGGCTGGGACCCCTAGTGAATTCAACCCACACATAATCCCACCGATACTTGGCTGGTGATGTTTTTCATCATCTTTGATGAACCCATTTATAAATCCAGATGAAACCTGGGTTAACAATGCCTGATTTTCCTCTCAAATTCAATTCTTTATTTGTATATCCCAGTGTTGATCCTAGCACATACTAGCACTCAGTGAGACCTTTCTTGATTTATCAATTCTCTAAATACTTCAAATGTTTTTGTTTAATCTCCTTTTTAAAATCTTCATCCCCTTCCCTCCCTCTACTATCCACCTTCAACAATATCTAGCTCTTTCATCACTGCAGACTTAATATTTGAGTTTAAAATTAATTCTCTAGGGCTTCCCTGGTGGCGTAGTGGTTAAGAGTCCGCCTGCCAATGCAGGGGACACAGGTTCGAGCCCTGGTCTGGAAAGATCCCATATGCTGCAGAGCAACTAAGCCAGTGTGCCACACTACTGACCCCGTGGCTCTGGAGCCCGCGAGCCACAACTACTGAAGCCCATGCGCCTAGAGCCCATGTTCCACAATGAACGAAGAGTAGCCCCCGCTCACCGCAACCAGAGAAGAAGCCTGCATGCAGCAACGAAGACCCAACACAGCCTAAAATAAACAAATTTCTTAAAAAACTATTAAAAAAAATTAATTCTCTAACTTCCTATAGAAATATCATTCTACTGTTTAGACACACAAAAGGAAAATGCTACTTTAGAAAAGGCTTAATTTGAAAGCCTTAATAACTAGGTCTTCAATTTTCTTCTTGAAATGCTTCAAATTTTTTAACACTTTTTTATGTCTTGTCACCATATAAAGGTCTTTCCCACCAATTTCTCAAATGAAAAATTGAAATGATTTTTAAAAAAAGAGAATGTCGCAAGAAGATGAAGAACATTTAACGTCACGTCCAGATAGAAAGACAGCAACATATTTCAAATTCTGAGATCATTAAATCTTTGAATCATTTAGCTGGAAAATAAAATGATAGTTTATTTGTCTAAAAAAAATTAATATAAGGCCATTGATGTCTATAATGGTACCACTAACTGACACTTCACCAAGCTCCCCATGTAAAACACGTAGGTATTTATGATTTTTGACTTTAAGTGAACTTACTATACATTTGTGAACAAGGGGATATAGTTTACAAAATGCTTATCATAAACCTAGACAGTACTCTTTGGAGTGGGGAATCTCAACATCTTCACCTTTCACATTAGCCCAACTGCCAAAGTGAAAAGAAAAAAATAAAATAGCAAAAAACATCTTTGGTTATTACATCTACCACATTGAAAAGAGAATTCAAAAGCCTTCCATAGAAAAATGTTTTCCAACCTAAACAGGAGGGAAATCCAAAAGGGAGGGGATATATGTATATATACGGCTGATTCATTTTGTTGTGCAGTAGAAGCTAACACAACATTGTAACACGACTATACTCCAATAAAAATTAATTAAAAAAAAAAAAAAAAGAAAAGAAAAACGTTTTCCAAACTGGTTATCAGTAACAAAATAGAAAAGTGTTAAGCAGCCCTGGGCTGCTGTTTTTAATATCTAATTGCAGAAAATTTGGAAAAACAAAATTCCGAAGGTAGTTCTCTTTATTAACGGAAGAGTATCAAATAGACAAGTCAAATAGGAACAGACTAACATAATTCCCTGGTTTTCATTAAATACATCCATTAAATGACAAAATAGCGTGAAATGACTTTCATCTGTCCTCTAAAGTACTCTCCCCACCCCAAAAATGCAACAGCTTGATCAAAAGGACTCTTAAATGGGTTCTTATAAGCCCCACCTCCCTTTCACTGCCTGAACTTCTGGACCCCAGCTGCAGCTCCATCCTCATGGCCTCGTCCCAGGGAAGGCACTCGGCTGCACAACCTCATCCCAGGCGGTTCTGCACACTGTCCATCCAGGAGCCCTGATGCTTATTTATCTCTGTAGCCGCTACCAGCTGCCAAGCCCTACCCACCTCAGCTTTGTGGAGAAGGAGGGGGGGGGGGACACACAGCATTCATTGCCTTATTTTAAACTCCAACAGTCTAGAAAAGTCTGCATGAGAATATGCAAAGACAACTGCAAGGGCGTATGTGAGGAAGGGGACAGGAACAAGATGTTATATTTTACCCCTTCTCAAAATCATCTGCATTAGAGGCTAATCTCCAAAGAAAAGTTCTCTTTCTGCCATGTAGGTGAATTAAGTTGAAGCATCTAAACTCAGTCTTTGCTAATCTTCATAGATGACAGTGTGTATGCGTTCACCTCAACATTCATTACATTTGGGATTATCGGAAAGTTGTCAGTTTCTCTTTACCAGGGCACTGATGAACAGTGCGGTCCTCAAAAGCATGAAAGGTACTTCTGCCCAGCCTGTCATACATAGCAAAATTCCTCCCACATCTCCTTCCCAAAATAGTTTCTTCTGCTGCCAATGCCATTGCTTAATTCCAGAGGAAATAAATGATCCCAGCCAAAAGATGAATGCTATTTCAGACAGTGAAACAGTATTCAAAGGCGGGTACACAGGAAGTTTGGTCTACTGCTATGTGCTTCTCTCTATTCTTATCACCCCATTCACAGCCAATCTGTTCAGGTTTGAATCACACATGGATGCAGGACTGCTGCCCACGAGTCTAACAGAAATCCAGGCCGTGCTGAGACACACCGGCCCCGTAAGAACTGCATCAAAGAAAAATAAACTGATGATGAGAAGTGCGTCAGAAGAAAGTCTGCGAGGCATTTCAGAAAGCACGAGAAGCCTTTTAAGGAAACCCTGCACAGAATTTACCCTCATAACTCTCCCTTGAGCCCTCTTCATCTTTCCCATTCATCACGCGAACATTCTCCACTCTGCATGACCAGGGCGGCCATTCCACACAGGACACTTTTGAGAAACAAACAGGGCACTGTTAATAATTACGCTGGGACAGCAAGCGCAAACTGGGACTGGCAACCTGAGATGTGTGGCTCTCTTCCTAAAATTCAATTTTCTTTGACGCTTCACCTAACAACCTGCTGAATTAGGAGGCTACCCTCTTTGACATCTCCAATTCCTACCCACCTTTCCAAACCAGCAATCCACTGCACATTCTCTTGAAAAGGCACCAGTAGAGAGCCCAAATATCTAAATGGCCCAAAACATTGGTGTTAAGGGTTTAGAACGTAGGTCCCTTTGAATTAAATTATTTAAAATACATTTTAATTTTTTCTCTCTCTCTCCATTTTCCCTTTCCTCCAACTCCATGTATCAAAGAAAGCTTTGAAGGGGACACAAGAGCTTAACAAATATACCTGAAGAAAATGGTGCACAATTCTTTTCCTTAGTGGTTAAAAAAAATGTTGTGGGCCGAGTGTATGGCTTTTGACCTCAGAGCTTTCTTTCTTTTTCAGAGGAATGTGTCTGCCACTGACCCACTTCAGTTCACAGTCCTCGGTCAGGAAACTCTTCCATCTCCTGAACCCATCCAGTCCCCTCGTAATCAACAGCAGCCAGTCTAGGCCCTAGGACTGTGAATATAATATAGAAATAAATTATGCAGAAAATCAAGTGCTGATACTTAAGCACAGGTGAAATCTTTGTTAAAATCCCTCTTTTAACAGCCACTATGGAGAACAGTATGGAGATTCCTTAAAAAACTAAAAATAGAGTTACCATATGATCCTGCAAACCCACTCCTGGGCATATATCTGGAGAAAACTATAATTTGGAAAGAAAGATGCACCCCAATATTCATTGCAGCACTGTTTACAATAACCAAGACATGGAAGCAAGGTAAGTGTCCATCGACAGATGAATGGATAAAGAAGATGTGGGGCTTCCCTGGTGGCACAGTGGTTGAGAATCTGCCTGCTAATGCAGGGGACACGGGTTCGAGCCCTGGTCTGGGAGGATCCCACATGCCGCGGAGCAACTAGGTCCGCGAGCCACAACTACTGAGCCTGCGCATCTGGAGCCTGTGCTCTGCAACAAGAGAGGCCGCGATAGTGAGAGGCCCGCGCACCGCGATGAAGAGTGGCCCCCTCTTGCCACAACTAGAGAAAGCCCTCACATAGAAACGAAAACCCAACACAGCCAAAAATAAATAAATAAATTAATTAAAAAAAAAAAAGAAGATGTGGTGTATATACACAATGGAATATTACGCAACCATAAAAGAGAATGAAATTCATGTTGCAGCAAAATGAATGGACCTAGAATTATCATATTAAGTGAAGTCAGACAAAGACACATATCTTATGATATTGCTTATATGTGGACTCTAAAAAAAAACAGGTACAAATGAACTTATTTACAAAAAAGAAATAGACCCTCAGACATAGAAAACAAGCTTATGGTTACCAAGGGGAAAGGAGGGCGGAAGGATAAATTAGGAGTTTGGGATTAACATATACACACTACTATATATAAAATAGATAACCAACAAGGACCTACTGTATAGCACAGGGAACTATACTCAGTATTTTGTAATAACCTATAAGGGAAAAGAATCTGAAAAAGAATATATACATTACATATTATACATATATATAAAGCTGAATCACTGGGTACATCTGAAACTAATGGGACATTATAAATCAACTATACTTCAATTAAAAAAACCTCAAGAAAAAAAAAATCCTTCTTTTATAATTATATATGTTAGGTCATTTATTACATAAAACAAAGGGTTAACCTTTAATGGTTAGAAATAATTTAGTTGAAAGGAGATTTTTCTCTAGTTAAGAAGACCTGTTATAACTGATAAAAAAGACCTCTCTCTTCTGTTAACTCTAGGGATTCAATGTTTCCATATCTTCAGTTCAATAACAATCTATTAAGTTACTCTGCCCCGTAATGTACTGGGGATACAAAGAGGAAAAAAGACAGCATTTCTACCCTCAAATCTTTAACAAGAGGCACAAATAGTCAATCGATTAAAGAAACAGTGATAACAGAGGTTTAGCAAAAGCCAATGGAGTCTTTTATGGGAAAGCAATGCACAAAAATTACAGAAAAAGAAATGTGAGTTGAGTCCTCAAGGATAAATATGAGTCTGGTCTGTTGGACAGGTGGGCAGGGCATTTCTGTAAAGGAAACATATAATCAAAGGCATAGAGTCATGGATTCTCGTAGTATGCTCAGAGATCAGCAACTACTATGTGGCTAGAGAGATGGGGTTCTTTGGAGGAAGAGGGATGAGGTACATGCAAGAAATGGGCCAAATTTCTTCCTCTTCATATCAGGACTCGTTAGATCCCAATACCCTAAATAAACTTTGGGAATAAATTCATAGGGTATACCAGCAAGAGTCAGAGACCTTGGTCAAAAAGTGGATGGCAGAATGAGAAGAGCTGGAGCTGACAGCAAGTAAGCAGAATTTCCAGGATTCCACGATCAAACTCTGATGTCTCAATTAGGTAGGTCAATAAGGAGGAAAAACAGAAGCAATGGCTAAAAGTCCTTTCTGTGGGTCTATTTGTTTTTAGAGATAAATCCCTTAGGGTAGAGATAAATCCCTGGGGCTTTTAAGATCAGTCCTCTTCTTTCTGGGCACAGAATAAAATGGTTCTTCTCTTCCCAACCCCCAAACTGGATATGACTGTCAAACTTGCATCAACCAATGAAATGTGAGAAGCAACAAGTGTCACTTCTGCCTGAACGGCCAGCACAGGATTCATTACATGCCTGACTTTGTCATGGCAGTGTGACACCCCAGATGATGTTGGTTCCATCAGTCTGGGCCCTGAGTGAGGAACTGTGGAGCAAAGGCCTCATTCACCCCAAGCTGGCCATGGGGTATGAAGGAGAAACAGATCTATGCTGCATTAAGCTTTTGAGATACACTTGCTGTATAATAAAGAATTTGACTTTGCCCAAAGAGAAGTCTGCCTCTGCTGTTGGCTTCTGGAAGGTAATCTATTCCATACCTGATCTGAGTGTTTTTGTTCATTAGGGCAAGTTTGGCCACACCAGATAATCTTAGGGTGGGGACTGGACACTCCAGAAACACCAACCGTGTGATTTCGCGTGGGTGCTTTGGGTCATGTGGTATCAATCGACCTGGAGACAGAGATTAACAACTTGGGCGATCAATCAACTATGGATTGTGTGATGAAGTCCAATAAAAACTCTGGACACGAAAGTTCAGGTAAGCTTCCTTGGTGGCCTACTCCATGTGTGCTATCACACACCAATGAAAGTAGAGTAACGCATCCTGACTCCAAAGGGAGGGGACAGTGGAAGCTTCACATTTGGAAACGTCTGACTCTGCTTCATATATCTCTTCCTTCGGCATATCTTTGTCTGTAGCCTTTCCCTGTAACAAACAATAATCGTGACTATAATAGCTTTCAGTGGGTTCTGTCAGTCTTTCTATGGAATTATTGAACCTGAGAGTGGTCTGGGGAACACCTTGAACTTGCAGTTGGTGTCAGAAGTGAGGGCTGGTCTTGGAGACTGTGCCTTTCAACCTTGTAATTGGCCTTACACTTACCCAAACACTGCCTTAGTATTGTTTTCATCAGTTGAGGACAAAAGATCTGATTAAGGAATTGTATACATAAGTAAGGAGTTTTTATTGTTTGGTTTTACAAATTATCTTCGTGGAAGTCAGTTTCATATCTAGCTAAGAATATTTTATTTTATTTTATAAACTGGCCGGGAAGTCTACCTTCAGGCTTGTGGTCAGGAAAGTACTTATTCTGCCACCCTGAGTTTAAATAGATGTGCATGTGTGCCATCAGAAGGGCTGAGCTGGAAAGAGGCACATCTGACAAACAAAACAGTAATGGTTTTGTGTGACTGTGTCTGTTCTGGAGGCAACTGCAAGTTATTTAGAGACTTACTAAGAATGTGACAGCTACTAATTGATCAACAAACATTTGTTATACACAGATTACTCTTAGGACATCGTATCACATACACCTGTTCTCCTTCCATAGTAATGGACAACCCAGTACTGAGGGAGAGTAAGACGTATGCAAATAACTAGGGCAACTTACCACTCAGTCAGTTTTCAGTACCTGTTTCTCAAATATACTCAGTACACTCAAATGCACAAACACTGCCTAAGGAGATCAAGGCCATCTTGCTTAAACTCCCTAAACTTCCCTCCTCTATCATCTTTATCCAGCTGGTCCTCCTTTCCTCACTGTACCATAGTGGTTAAAAGCATGAACTTTGGAGCCAGCCTGCTTGGGTTTGAATGCTGCTTCCATAGTTACTTGTGTGGCCCTGGGCAAGTCATTTAGCTTTTCTGAGTCTTAGTTCCTCATGTATAGAACAGGGGATTACTGGAGTATCTACCTTACAGGGTGGTTGTGAAGATTTTTAAAAATATATATAGATAGCTGGCACTTAGAATGCTGTCTGGGACACAGTAAACACAATAAAAGAATTAGCTCAGTTACCTAAGGAGCGTCCCTCAGTCTTTCCAAGGCAAAGCCCCCTGCTTGCGCCATTGCATCCATTTCTCTCCCACCTCCTTTGTGGCTTTGGTCTATTAATTATCCCTTCTCCTACACTCTTATTTCCTCTCTATTGACTCCTTCTCCTCTGTCTGAAAATGTACTCAAACCCCTTCCCTACACCCCCAATAACAATTACATTATCAATTAAACAACTAATTATCCTTATCAGATGACGCAGTAGCCCTTCTACTTCCCTCCTTCCTTCATGCCCCACCACCCCACACTCCCGATCTCAAAGAAGTTGCCAATGTTCAACACGTCACTTCCCATCAACCCCAGCCCTCTGCAGTCTGGGGCAGTGTGTCCTGCATCTGTGCGGACTGGACACACGGTAAGAGAAGGGGGCACCTCCCACTTCTCCAGGAAAATTAGGGGTAAAGTGACCAGAAACAGGAGAAGCACTTTGAAATAAAGATATTTTCATGAAGGGAGCTTGGTAACTCTCTCTGTCATCTTATATTTTAATGATCTGTGGGGTAAAATGGCTTCTCCCTTCACAGAACCACTGGATTTTCAGGGCAGAATCTGTGCTAAGTTTGATTAAGCGGAAAGAACATTTATTTGGATTTGAAGTTCTGGACTTACCAGATCCATAACACAGAAGCTCAATCTTTCTAGTTATTACCTGGTCTGTAAAACAGAGATTGTAAAATTAGCGCCTACCCTTAAGTTCTTGGAGAAACCAATAAGAGCTTGTGTATGAGAACCTTTCATACACTTTATACTATAAAGTTTACAATTGGTGCCTGAGCGGGTCCTCAGTGTTTGTTAACCAGGATTAGAGATGGTTCCCATTAAAACATGATGTGAAATAGACAATTGTCTTGTGGGTCCTGGGGAACCATCTCTAATCCTGGTTAACAAACAAACCTGAAAAACAAATCCAATTATTTTCAGGCAGAGGAAATACAGGAAAAATATGTTATGCAGCCAAATGGCTCCCTGAAAATTCACGAATCTATGGGGTTCCTTTGTCAATCTGGAAAGAGACAGAACGCCCTCATTGCCCAAAATGCCTCCCCATGGTAGATCACGTGCCTGAGCCCAGTCGCCATGGTAACCCGGGGAGGAAGGAATTTTTTCTGTCACTCACTGCCATTTGGTCCCTCTATCCCCACTGTTACAGAGCAACATATATTCCCTACAGCATAAGACCAGTGGAGTAGCTTCTAGAAAGAACTACCTTCCAAAAAATTCATCTCCTATCCAGTGCACACTTCACCCTTGACATAAAACCCAGGTTTCTATTCCAGGTTGCCCCTGGCTCCACCTTAAATGCCAGAGATAATCATTGTCCCTGCCCTATGAGTACATGCCTCATTCAAATACCTGAGGAGTTTATCACATCCTGCCTTTGCTCATACCCAAAGAAATTCAGTTCTTTTCATCTCATTTCATAAATGTATCCTCACACTCCTGATCATTTTTCAAAAAATTACTAATACTCACAGCTCCCTTAAACCTGCTTGCCTCTACTATTATTCTTAGCTGTGTCCCTCTTCTAGAAAGAGCTTATGCTTTAAAAAATATGTATAAATATAAGTATATAATATGTTTAATTATAACACATTTATAAAATATATTTAAATATTAGTTTCATAACTTAATAATATATATGAATTACGTATAATACATGTGTATGCTGAGGTAACGTTTATTTTTATTCTCATTTATATCAGGCATGTCCTAAAATACTACCACTTGATTAAATTAATCCTGTTACTTTTTTTTTTTTTTTTAATTTTTATTGCAGTATAGTTGATTTACAGTGTTTTTAGCTTCAGGTGTACAGCAGTGAATCAGTTATACATATACATATAGCCACTCTTTTTAGGTTCTTTTCCCATATAGGCCATTACAAAGTATTGAGTAGAGTTCCCCATGCTATATAGTAGGTTCTTATTAGTTATCTATTTTATATATAGTAGTGTGTATATGTCAATCCCAACCTCCCAATTTATCCCCCCCCTCCCCCACACTTTCCCCCTGGGTAACCATAAGTTTGTTTTCTGCATCTGTGACTCTATTTCTGTTTTGTAAATAGGTTCATTTGTACCATTTTTTTAGATTCCACATATAAGCAATATCATATGATATTTGTCTTTGTCTGACTTACTTCACTCAGTATGACAATCTCTAGGGCCATCCGGTGCTTTAATATTTTTAAGATACGTTTTATATTTCACCCAGATGCGAAAAATTTCTTCAGTAGGAGAGTTGGTCTGAATTACCTGGTCTACCATTACTGAAAGCAAATGTTACAGCATTTTGCATCTTAATTGCATTTAACCTCAGCAACAAAGTTGCAGGAATCTGAATCTTAATTTTCTCACTCCAACAAACAGAAAATTTACTTTTAAGCCAGGTACATTTTATAATCTTAATAAAGAATAGCAAGTCTTTAGAATAAATCTTACAAAAAAAGGTACAGGACCTTAACAGAGAACATTAAAAATTTTAATGAAAAACACTATGACCCAATAAATGGAAGCATAATCCCTAATTTAATTACTTCCCCTGGTGTCATTTATATTGTCCCTCTATCTCCTGCATTTCCTGGAAACTGGAATTTACATCTTAAGTCCTGAGAGATTCAGGTTAAATACGTCTGGCTAGATTACATCACAGGTGATACTGTCTACTTCGTATTTCAGCAGATCAGGAAAGATATCTGGTTATTCTACCATGAATGATGCTAAGAATAACCAGTGAATTAGGTAATTGACCACATGATGGAATGATCTACAGATTCTTATTAGTTATCATTGATTAGAAATTATTTTTATGGTCATTACAAAATTTATGACAAAAGAATCCAAAATTTCCCTTTTATCATTGACAAATGTAATCCATTTCTTTTGCTAATACAAAAATACTTCAAATCAATTGAACTTTTTCATACCATACATTTAAAAAATAACTGTGATACTCTTGAGACTGCACAACCAATTACCATGCAGCCAATTTGTACATACCAAACCACATCCACCACATAGAAATGAATTTCTGGTATTCTGAAGGTAGAGATTTGGGGCTGTAGTCTGTGGAGTTTCGTCTCTAGGAAACCTGCTCAGCTTATTACCTCCTTCTCATTCCTGACTGGCTTCCCTTTGGGTTGTGATACCATGCTCCTTGGGCACAGGTAAACAAACTCCTCCAGCACATCCTTGTCCAAAAGGAGCAGCATATGCTCTACAGCTGGCTGCAGCAGTAATGTCCAGGTGGCAGAGCATCATGTTGGCTATCCATAGCATGTTGTAAGTGTTGCTGTGAGTACGCGATGTAATTCATCTGGCTCCCTGGTTCTGGGGACTATGGGGCACACTGTCAGTCTCTGCTTGGATCTGGTAGCCTTATGAGGAGACCCAGATGAAACTGTTCTCATTCTGAAGTGACTGGCCAGAGGACCTTGACAGCCTCATGCCTAGCCTAGCTGCCTCTGCGAATGCAAAGAAGCAACTTTGTGGCTTATATATACTGGTGCTAATCTCTTGACTCACCAATTGTAGCTGGGCCTATAACTTCCCAACCCTTCCCTGGGTCATCCTTCAGCTTCTCTAACCTTTGGACCAGGTGTGTGAGGAAAGGCCTGGGGTTTTGCAGGACAATCATACCATGAAGATCTGAGGTAATAAAAATTGACAAGGGTTTCAGTCTGTGCTTGTGATTTCCACTTGTTCCTACCCCCTCCCACTTCACATCCATCTTCCCTTCTTAAATGCCTGCTCCATGCACGTCAAGCTCCTTCATCAGAAACAAAGATTAAGAGCTTACAGAGACTGCTTAACCAGCTCCCATGACAGCATAAAGTCAAATCCCTTACCTATAAACATATATCCTAGTAGTTCCGCTTCTCTGACTGAATGCTGACTGATACAGTTATATACAAGGAAAATGATGAGGTATTCCTGTTACTTTTTAATCCAAGAATGTTTTCTCAACTTGCTTTTTCCACCTCTATTTATTCCTTGCATTTGCTAGGCAGACTCAAGTTAATCTCTGACCATCTAACTAGGATCTTCTGTATTTTAGTCCTTTCCTGATGCCTTTTTTGCATCATTTTGCCATTTAAAATCAACTGACAGACATGCGAGTTTTGATAAGTTTTACTTTTATAAAATATCAGTCTTGTGGTGACCTACTCTTAAAATATTACAAGATGCCAGTTGAAAGAAAATGCCCATTATGAATGACTACATAACATTATTGCTGCTACTCAGAAAATTTAAGGTGGAAAATAATACACTTCTCCCTATAGACTGAAAAACATTGGCTGTAAAGAAATGAAATTCATGTGATCAATATAATCATAATTTTCACAGTGTGTAAGAAAAATATGTCAGATATTTTTCCTCTTACATGGACAGGGTTTCAGAAGAAAATCTACATGGTGTCTGAGTCCCTTCTGTTAAAGAAATTATGCTATTGCTCTATACCATTAAAGAAAACATGACAAAACAAAAGTCCAATAGTACTGTCATTTCTTTACATTTTCACCTTGGCTTAACTAAGTTCCAGAGGATCTTTTTGTTTTGTTTTGTTGTTGTTGTTGTTTCTCCTGAAAGGCCACAGTTTACAATATACAATCCATTGAAATACTTTTAGAATATTATGTAATATTTTATTTTGTTCAATCAAAACCAGTTCATGAGAGGTATCAAAACTCAATCTTCACATTTGAAAATCTATCCTAAAAAAAAATAAACTCTCTTTTTTTTTAATGCACAAAGAAGTTGGTGGAGTGAAAAAGTAAGAAAGTCTAACAAGTGAAAAAAAGAGACTGGGCTATCACGTATCAACTGAAAGTACTGCAATGCAACTATTGATGGGAGATACATCTCATGGGAAATACTATGTGTTAAAATTTAAAAAGCATGCTAGCAAGTTTTATATATAGAAATTCAAAATAAACAATGACATGTCTTCTTTATTTGAGCTGTTAGGAAAGTAACAATATTTTCCTTTCTCCCAAGACAACTTTCAAAAATTGCAGTCTCTGTCTAACATGATTTAGGCCTTGGTCTTCATGAGCTGATGGAAACGACAAACTTTCAAAGTTCTGGCTCTGTTATTCTATAATCAAAATGAAAGAATAATACATGTCTGAAGAAACTTGTTCTTTTTAACTGTACTTTTAGCATTTTCTTAAAATTATCTTTTTTTCAAAATCTGAATTACAATCCCAGAGCTGGGATAGGGTCTTAGCCATTTTGAATCAGAAAAACATCAATTTTTCCAAACCAAAATTCTTTTATAAAACATGCCCCCACAGAAATATTTCCCCCTTGCAGTCAATTAGACTTCACCAGAGCAAAGTTCTTGGCTATTCTGAACTTTCAAAAACCAGTCTCGCCGATTTCTGCTTTTGGGAAGATGGTGTAGAGGTCCTTTTCCCTATTCTTCTCACTAAGTACTACTAAGAACCTTGGACATTTTAAATATAAGACAAGCATAAGACACTGAAAAATGGACAGAAGGCAGCAGATCAGTTAGGAAAGTAGGGACTCAAGGAAAAGCACAGAGACAGGTTCCCTGGGATTTTCTTTTGCCTCATGAATCCCAGACTTAGAGTTGAAGAAGAGGCAACAACATCAACAACCTGGCTCAATCGCTAGAGAATTATGCAGTGAAAAAAGCCAAACACAAAAGTTTACACAGAATGTGATTATATTTGTGTAACATTCTTGAAATGACAAAATTATAGAAATGGAAGACAGACCAGTGGTTGCCAGGGGTTGAGGAGGAGATATGGGTAGGAGGAAAGCAGGAGTGGCTATAAAAGGGCAACAGGAGAAACCTTTGAGGTGTTAAAACTGTTCTGTACCTTGACTGCATCATCATCAACATCCTGGTGTAATAGGGAAGAACAAATCTGACTCCATGTTAGATCTGCTTCTTTTACTTTAACCTTTGTATTTTATTGCTTTTGCTACAAGTTAAGAATGTTGCCTATAGCTTGAAATACATGATAGGCCATTCTCAAGAGCCTGACTTTTAAAAATATACTTTCCCATTCATATCGAGATACAAAGTTGCAGAACACTGAATACCATTTGTCTTATTGGAGGTTTACAGGAACATCATGACTGACCTACACGGACAGCGGCAAGAACAAAGGATTCCGACACCAAGAAGTATGCAACAACTAACCACCCCCTGCCCCTTTTAGTATAAAAGAAGCCTGAATTCTAACTGGGGTAAGATGAGTCTCCTGGGCACTAGTGCACCATCTTCTCGGTCTGCTGCCTTTCTCAACAAAGTTGCTATTCCTTGCTCCAACCACTTGTCTCTTGATTTACTGGCCTGCCATGAGGCAAGCAGTATGAGCTTGGACTCGGTAACACTGTTTGTGATACTGTACTCGAGTGTGCAAGATGTTACCGCTGGAGGAAACTGGGTATAGGGTGCACAGGACCTCTCTGAATTATCAATATTTCTTATAATTAATTGCATGGGAATCTACAGTTACCGCAAAATAAAGACATTAACTTTTTTTAAAAAGTGCCTTCTAATATGTCTTAACGTACACATTGAGATGGCTGAATCAAAATTCTTCCATTGAAAAAGTGATGAATGTGTTTGATTTCTAATACTTATTTTGGACTTCTTCATCTTTTTCTTTTTTTTTTTCTGAAGAATCAATCTCAAACTTTAAAAATAGTCTTCACCGCAAATATCCCCATAAATTTTTCTAGAACTAAGGAAGAAAATTTCTCATTATAAGAATTAGCCAGCACAGTCACTAAATCTAATCTTTGATGAGATATTTTTAACAGGCAGGTCAATAAATGGATTTAATTTAGAAATACTAAGTAATTTAACAACAAATATGGGGATCACTTTTCCTATGAAGAATCAATAGGCCTCCCTCATCACCCCTCTCCCATGTACCTGTTGGTATTGATATACTGTATTTCCAATGTTCATGTAGTTTGTACATTTTTCTATATTGATTTATCATTTTTGAAAAAAGAATGTGACTTTTCCCAGACATAGTGGCATACAGGGCCTCCTTTTAGTCTAAGTTACATTGTGTATTTCAGCATTCAGCCCGAGAATGCTAAATTATGCTACATAAGATGAAGAGTACACATCCCTCAGTTCTAAGCAGGGATTTTTAAATGTGTGGCACCATCAAGAGGCAAGAGCTTGTACTGTCACTGTAACAAGAACCTAGGGTTTGCTCTCAAGTATAGGGGACTACTTTAACACAAAATTACACTAAGACTTTGGCTCAGTTTTTCCGCAATGTGGAGTCACTAGATTATTGCTAAATGCTATTTTTTTCCCTTCCCATTCCTCCTCTACCCATCTAGCCCTCCAACTGAAGAAGAAAAAAAAAGACTTTTTATTCTCAGTTAACTGGGGACAGTTGGCAACTCTAATTTGCTAAGAATTAATTCCTTCAATATTTACTGAACATCTACATTTATGCCAGCAATTTGCTATTTAAAAGATAAAGTCTTTATTCTCTAATGACCCAAGGTGATCTGACCATAGATAACAGTTTACTTTATATTATCTACTAGTTATAGATTTACTCTTATTTTATTAGAAATTAAAGAAGCTGTCTTAGAGAATGGATAGCTTATTTAGAAAGCAGACAGTATTACCAATCTAATCCTGTGCTGACCAATATCCAATATATTATAATTAATTTCATCTTTTTTTTTTTGTAGTTTTTCTCAATGTAAGAAAATTTTAAAACACATGGTTCACATTTATGGCTCACATTGTATTTCTGCGTCAGACTCTACAAACCATCCAAACGAGTCATGAAAGTAAAGGGGGCAGAGAATGGCAGAGAACTGACTGGCTGCTTTAAACATCAGAGCTAGGAAAAGCAAGGCTCCACAGAAACAAATCATTCTAAAGCTTATGTCAAACCTGAAGATTAAATCAATTAATTAATGAATGGACATTCTGACCCAGAATACAGGAAGAGGGTCATAATTTCTAAATATCCCTTTAAAAAGTGTGAGCCATCAAATTTATTTGGTTAGTAAACCAACCTGTCACCCCATTTGCAGTTTAACTGACTCACTTCCCACCACTGCAACCCTTGTTTTTTTTTTAAGTTAAAACTATAGTCAGGATGTAGCAAGAGGAAGGGCCACATCAGGAAGCAGATGCCTTTCAAGTCAGACGGGAGTGCAAAATAGTTTTCAATACTTAAGTTTGCCTTCACATTTCAAACACATTCTTCTTAGGAAAAAAAGGAAGATGGCTAGGAAGCCATAGGCATTCTTATAACACTGTCCTTTCTGCTTCCAGTGAAGAGGTGTCGTCAAATTTACAGTACAAAAAGGTCTGAATGACCAAACTGTCTTTTGGGGTCAGAAGTCACTAGCAAGTAGAGGCAGCAAGAAGCAGATATAAAAGCAAAACACATCCACAGGTAGACTAACTCTCACCTGACAATGCTCACTCTTCTTGAGTTCCCAAATTTTCTTAATTATAGAACTGAATTATAAAGCCTGTTTACTCTCTGGTCTTTAAAATAGTATCTGTCTTACCACCTTAAGGAGATTAGAGAACATACACTTTTATTTTATAAAATCCCATTTTATATAACTCCTTAAATATGCTCAATTATACTTTTAGTTAATTTTAGAAACATTATATCTATTGTCTACTCAAAAGTCCACAAGCCTTGGTTTTGTATGATTCTGGAGAGCACCAATTCTTACAAAGAATGCTACCAATTTTTCAGCATAAAGAAAAATAACTCATTCTCATCTTTTTATTTTTAATTGAAAAGTGGAAGAGACTTTTCTGTTTCTGGAAGTAAAAAGAATGCATTTATGCTGAGATATTTGCATTCTTTTGTGGAGAGCTTCACTGTTACCTAGAACTAAGTATGTAAACTTAAGTTTGAGATGTCTGGGAACTAGGGGAGCAGCCTATGGCCACAGAATAAGGAAAGCCAGAATGAATATCATTCACTCTTTCTAAAAACATGTGTGCAATGTTTCCCATACTCTACTCATCTGGCTACAAGGTGGATGCACAGCCGTGAGCAAGACAGGCATGGTCCCAGCCCTTTGCAACTTAAAATTCTTTAGTTGTAAAGCACTTTCAGAAACGCTATTAGAACAAAACATCTTCTAAATTGTAGAGAATCACTGTCCCAGACATTTCACCTATTCACATAATAAATACCATGGAAGTATTATTACGTGTCTTGAAAGAAAGTCAACCTCATCTCCGGGGTGGCAGAATATGTAAAAAGTTAGAAAACCTTATTCCATGGTGCCTCATGACAGCTGGCATCATATTACAACTTGCTGGAGAAATGAACACCAAGTGTGACCCTACAGAGTTCTAAACAGTGACAATACTGTTTATCAAGGTACCACAGATGACTGTCATCAGCCAGAAAGAAAATAATGGATTGCTACAACTCAATTTGTGGGAATCTATTGGTTCTGCACAATAGCACACAGATGCTTTTGGTGATGTAACCAAATGAATACTCTTAATAGCAGTAGGGTTTGCTTTAAGTTTTTTATTTTCCCCTTTTCTTCCTAAAATGACTTTAACTGCCCTGGACCGTAAGATTAACTAGATGGGCATCCCTGCTTCTGTATTACTGGAAGGGAGGCAGGTATCAAATGAGACAAATAAAAGACTATCCTGTCTACTTTGTAATGATTTCTTTAGCCTTTCAAGCATCTAGTTTGTCAAAGGATCAGCATCCCAGCCCACTAGAGGTACCTTATCCATTCCCCTACTTGGAAAACAGCTCAGAACTGGGAAGTTTAAATGACCACTGGCCAGCCCAGAAGGATGTCACAAGGTCTACAAGCTGACGTGCACACACTTCGTGCACACAGGACCCTCTTAAGACCTCACTTGCACCTAGTAACTCTTAGTTGGCAGTATTTTTAAATAAGGCTTGATATCTGGTTTCTAAAAATCATAAATTTAAAAAAGAAGGCTGGCTTAATGACAAAAGAAAAATTGGCAGCTTACAGCAAGAAAGAAGAAAAATTATAGAAAACAAAACAACTCAACTAGCACAGCAGTTGGAAGCTATTTAATGTTGACTCACTGTGGATAGTTGTACCCCATTAGTAGGTCCTTAGAGATTCATGATTAGGGTTCAGCCTTTAATACTCAATATAATTACCTTGAGTTTTCAAATAAAGATTACACAAGTAAAAAAAATCCAAATGAAACACTGGGATAATCACAACTCAAGCTAAAAAATACTACAGAAATTATGCTTAGTGAATCAACTTTATCCTGCTTGGTTTCCTCATTAATGAATTCAATAAATCTTTGGCATCTATTAATTCTATATTTGTCTAAGAGTTGGGTTTATTTTTTGAAAATTATGCTTTGACAATTTGGAGGTCCCAGTGGACTCATCCTGTAGAGTCAATTAAACTGTACTGCTCATGAAGAATAGCTCATGGGCTGGAAGCCCAGTCACAGCTTTTCTTGGCTCCTGGAGTAAACCCCATATGGCAGTAGAACTTTACCTTCACTGACTCGCTATCTTCTGAAATTTTTGTTTTCCTGCTCTGGGTTTCTGATTCATGTCTACATCTGATTGGGGTTTTGGATTGCACACAATCAATAGTTATCCGCACTGATGGTGCAATGACTGGGAATCTGGTTTTATGATCTGACCACTTGGTGAACTGTCACATAGAACTGGAAGCTACCCTTGTTCTGGTGAGAGACGGCTGAGCATTTATTTGTTGTCATTTCTCACTTGTTTGTTGTTCTTCTATTTGTGAACTCAAATCAGGACAATTTTTTTTGCCTAGTCTCTGTAACTGAGAAAAAAAAATCACTGTGTGTGAGTGAAATATTTTCCTACTTCCTGAGGATAATAATACATTAAAATAAAGGAACTCTATTATGATTGGTTTATAGAGACTAATAAGCATTTAAATAAATCTAACATTCCCACAATTCCAAAAAAATAAAAAGGAAATTCTAAAAATTTAAATGTGTTCTCCTTTAGAAAAGACCTTCCTCTTCAAAACTGTTGACTTCAGAGGCAGTTTTCTTTGCCTTAGAAAACAAGTTTAGATGAATAAAGTGAATCCTTACACAAATTATCAAACACTGATTTGATGATTCGGTTTAAAAAACAGCTATATGTCTTTGCCTTGTCTTATCAGTGTACAGTATAATACAAGTTTAATTTCATCTTTAAAATAAGTTTGGATTAGTTTTATCATAAAGAGATTAGTTTCTCTGAACTTCTTTACTAGTTTACTGAAAAGATAAGCTAAGATTACTTCCATATACAGTGTAAGATTAAGAAAAACATAAAATTTGTGTTCAACCAAACAATTATAACTATGACAAACCTTTTTATATCAATAGTAATTATGTTCTGTGATGTGTCAGCTTAAATGCAGTTTACAATATCTTAAGTTAAGGGCTTCTGTCTGAAGTGTCTGATTGTTCCAGAAAGTGAAAGAAGACCGTGAAGAACAAAAATTGATGGAAATTAAAAAATTACATATTTGGATGTCAGGGAGATCAAGATGGTGGAGAAAGAGGACGCTGAGCTCATCTCCCCCCAGGAACACATCAAAAATACAGTTTTCTGCAGAAACTTTGCAGGCCAGAAGCGAGTGGCATGATATATTTAAAGTACTGAAAGGGAAAAACCTAAGACCTAGGACACTCTACCCAGCAAGGTTATCATTCAGAAGTGAAGGAGAGATAAAGAACTTCTCAGACAAGCAAAAACTAAGAGTTCAGCAATACTAAAGTGACCCTAAAAGAAGTGTTAAAGGGTCTTCTCTAAGAGGAAAAGAAAAGGCTACAACAAAAAGTGAGAATTTATAGGAAAGAAAAAAATCCCACAGATAAAGGCAAATATATAGTAAAGATTGTGGATCAACTACTTAAATAGTCGAGCATGAAGATTAAAAGACAAAAATTGTAAAATCAACTATAACTACAATAAACAGTTATGGGATAGACATGAAGATGTAAAATATGACATCAAAAACCCAAAAGTGGGGGAGGGGAGTAAAAAACGTAGATCTTTTAGAATGTGTTTGAATTTAAATGACTATCAGTTTAGAACAAGTAGATATATTTATAGGTCAACATATGAACCCCATGGTTACCACAAATCAAAACTTACAATAGATAGACAAAAACTAAGCAGAAAGAAACACAAGCATACCACTGAAGAAAATCATCAAACCACAAGGGAACAAACTAAAAGAAGAGAAAAAAACAGAAGAACTACAATAACAACCAGTAAACAAGTAACAAAATGGCAAGAAGTACACACTTATCAATAGTCACTTTAAGTGTCAATGAACTAAATGCTCCAATCAAAAGACATAGGATGCCTGATTGGATAAAAAAACAACAAGACCCATCTCTATGCTGCCTACAAGAGACTCACTTCAGAGCTAAAAACACACACAGACTGAAAGTGAGGGAATGGAAAAAGATATTTCATGAAAATGGAAATGTAAGAAAGCTAGAGTAGTAATACTCATATCAGACAAAGTAGACTTTAAAACAAAGTCTATATCCAAAGACAAAGAAGGGCATTATATGATGATAAAGGGATCAATATGAGAAGAGGATATAACACTCATTAACATATTTAGGTGCTCCTGTATTAGTTAACATATACCTAATATAGGAGCACCTGAATATATAAAGTAAATATTAACAGACATAAAGGGGGAAATTAACAATAATACAATAGAAGTAGAGGACTTTAACACCTCTCACATCAATTGACAGATCATCCAAACAGAAAATCAATAAGAAAACAATGGTCTTAAATGACATATAGACCAGTTGGACTTAACAGATATCTACAGGACATTCCGCTCAAAAACAGTAGAATACACATTTCTTTTCAAGTGCACATGGAACATTCTCCAGGAAAGATCACATGCTAGGAAACAAAACGAATCCCAGCAAATTTAAGAGTCTAGAAATTATATCAAGCATCTTTTTCAACCACATGGTATGAAACTAAAAATCAATTACAGGGAAAAAAATGGGAAAAACACAAACATGTGGAGATTAAACAACATGCCACTAAAAAACCAGTGGACCAATGAAGAAATCAAAGAGGAAATCAGAAAATACCCTGAGACAAATGAAAATAATACACAGGGACTTCCCTGGTGGCACAGTGGTTAAGAATCTGCCTGCCAACACAGGGGACATGGGTTTGATCCCTGGTCCATGAATATCCCACATGCCGTGGAGCAACTAAGCTCATGTGCCACAACTACTGAGCCTGCGCTCTAGAGCCCACGAGCCACAACTACTGAGCCCACATGCCACAACTACTGAAGCCTGTGCACCTACAGACCGTGCTCCGCAACAAGAGAAGCCACCGCGATGAGAAGCCTGCAATCTGCAATGAAGAGTAGCCCCTGCTTGAGGCAACTAGAGAAAGCCCATGTGCAGCAACAAAGAACCAACGCAGCCAAAAATAAATAAAATAAGTAATTAAAAAACAAAACAAAACACAACTTTCCAAAACCTATGGGACACAGAAAAAGTGGTTCTAAGAGGGAAGTTTATAGCAATACAGGACTATCTCAAGAAATAAGAAAAATCTCAAATAAACAACTTAAACTGCCATCTAAAGGAATTAAAAAAGGAAGAACAAACAAAGCCTAAAGGCAGCAGAAGGAAGAAAATAATAAATATCAGAGAGGAAATAAATATAATAGAGACCAAAAATAAATAGAAAAGATTCATGAAACCAAGAGCTGATTGTTTAAAAGATAAATAAAATTGATAAGCCTTTAGCCAGACTCATTAAAAAAAAAAAAGAGAAAGGACACAAATAAAATAAGAAACAAAAGAGAAGAACCAATATCACAGAGATACAAAAAATCATAATAGAATACTATGAACAGTTATAAACCAATAAACTGTACAACCTAGAAGAAATGGATAAATTCCTAGAAACACACAATCTTCCAAGACTGAATAAGGAAGAAATAGATAATCTGAACAGACCAATCACTAGTGGTGAAATTGAATGAAGAATAAAAAAAATTCCCAGTAAACAAAAATCCAGGACCATATGGCTTCATGGGGAACTCTAAAAGACATATAAAGAAGAGCTAATACCTATCCTTCTCAAACTATTCCAAAAAATCGAAGAAAAGGGAACACTCCCAAATAAATTCTGTGAGGCCACCATTACCCTGATACCAAAACCAGACAAAGACACTACAAAAAAAGAAAGAAAGAAAGAAAATTACAGACCAATATCTCTGATGAACAGAGGTGCAAAACTCCTCAACAGAATATTAGGAAACCAAATTCAACAATATATAAAAAAGGATCATACACCATGATCAAGTAGGATTTATTCCAGGGATGCAAAGATGATTCAATATCCACAAATTAACGAATGCAATACATCACATTAACAAAAAGAAAGATAAAAATCACATAACCATTTCAATAGACATAGAAAAAGCATTTAACAAAATTCAACAACCATTCATGATTAAAACTCTCATCAAAGTTGGCATACAGGGAACATATCTCAACATATTAAAGGCCATTTATGACAATCCCATAACTAACATCATTCTTAATGGTGAAAAGCTGAAAGCCTTTCCTCTACAACCAGGAACAAGGCAAGGATGCCCACTCTTGCCACTTCTATTTAACATGGTATTAGAAATCCTATCCACAGCAATCAGATAATAAAAGAAATAAAAGGCATCAAAATGGGAAAGGAAGAAGTAAAACTGTCACTATTTGCAGATGACATGACACTATATATTCAAAACCCTAAAGTCTCCACAAAAAACTATTAGAACTAATAAAGGAATTCAGTAAAGTTGCAGGATACAAGATTAATATACAGAAATCTCTTGCTTTTCTATACACTAATGATGAACTATCAGAAAGAGAAATCAAGAAAACAATCCTGTTTAAAATCACATCAAAAAGAATAAAATACCTGGGAATAAATTTAATCAACTAGGAGAAAGACTTATACTCTGAAAACTATAAAACACTGATGAACTAAATTGATGATGATACAAAGAAATAGAGAGATTTCCTATGTTCATGAATCTGAAGAATTAACATTGTTAAAATGTCCATACTACCCAAAGCAATCTACAGATTTAATGTGATCCTTATCAAAATATCCAAGACATTTTTCACAGAATAAGAATGAATAATCCTAAAACTTATTTGTAACCACAAAAGACCCTGCATAGCCAAAGCAGTCTTGACAAAAATGAACAAAGCTGGAGGAATCACACGCCTTGATTTCAGACTATACTACAAAGCTACGGTAATCAAATAGTATGGTGCTGGCACAAAAACATACACATAGATCAATGTAACAGAATAGAGAGCACAGAAACAAACCCATATACTTATGGTCAATTACTCTGTGACAAAGGAGGCAAGAATATACAATGGAAAAAAGACAGTCTCTTCAACAAGTGGTGCTGGGAAAACTGGACAACTACATGTGAAAGAATGAAATTAGAACATTCTCTAACACCATATACAAAAATAAACTCAAAATCGATTAAAGACTTAAATGTAAAACCAGAAACCATAAAACTCCTAGAAGAAAACATAGGCAGAACACTCTTTGACATAAGTTGTAGCAGTATTTTTTTGGATCTTTCTCCTCAGGCAAAGGAAACAAAAGCAAAAATAAACAAGTGGGACCTAATTAAACTTCACAGCTTTTGCAAAGCAAAGGAAACCACCAATAAAACAAAAAGACAGCCTACTGGATGGGAGAATATTTGCAAATGATATATTCAATAAGGCGTTAATATCAAAAATATATAAACAGCTCATACAACTCAATATCATAAAAATAAACAACTCAATTAAAAAATAGGCAGAAGACCTGAAAAGACATTTTTCCAAAGAAGACATACAGATGGCAAATAGACACATGAAAAGATGCTCAACATTGCTAATCATCAGAAAAATGCAAATCATAACCACAGTGAGATATCCCCTCTCACCTGTCGGAATGGCTATCATCAAAAAGACCACAAATAACAAATGCTGGCGAGGATGTGGAGAAAACGGAACCCTAGTAAATTGTTGGTGGGAATGTAAACTGGCAGAGACATTATGGAAAACAGTATGGAGATGCTTCAAAATATTAAAAACAGAACTACCATATGATCCAGCAATTCTACTTCTGGGTACATAGCAAAAGAAAACAGAAATCAGTAATTTGAGAAGACATATGCACCCCAATGTTCATAGCAGCATTATTTACAATAGCCAAGATATGGAAGCAACCTAAGAGCTCATCAACAGATGAATAAAGAAGATGTGGTATATACAGACAATGGAATATTACTCAGCCATAAAAAATAATGAAGTTTTCCCATTTGCAACAACATGGATGGACCTGGAGGATATTATGCTTAATGAAATAAGTCAGCCAGAGAAAGACAAATACTGTATGTTAGCACTTACATGTAGAATCTAAACAATAAAACAAATGAATAAACATAACAAAACAGAAAGAGACTCACAGATATAGAGAACAAACTGGTGATAACATGTGGGGAGAGGGATGGAGAGGCAATAGAAGGGTAGGGAATTAAGAGGTACAAACTACTATGTATAAAATAAACTATAAGGATATATGGTACAGTATAGGGAATACAGCCAATATCTTATAATAACTTTAAGTGGAGTATAATCTATAAAAATGTTGAATCACCATGTTGTACACCTGAAAGTTATACAATACTGTAAATCAACTGTACTTTAATAAAATAAAGTTACATTAAAAATTTTAGATTTGCAGAAAGGGAGCTTATTTGACTTACTTTATAATACCTGCAAATAGTTAATTCTGTAAAGATGTAATAAAATGTTAAAATTTTGGCAAAGTTTGAACAGCATTGATGAGTTTATTTATGAAGTAATTTTTTTATGAGAAGTATCCTATTAATGTAAAACTAAAATGCAATTATCTCTTATTGAAATTACCTACTTACTTATCTTGGAGAAATCAGCCTATGCTTACAAAAGATAGCAAAAGTTTATTTTATTTTTTTGTAATCTGCCCAGAGAGAAGAGTTTCAGTATCTCACAAGAGTAATCTTTTGTGCCTTCTCCTAACTGGGATATATACTTGCATATTTAAAATGACCAAAAACAGTTCCTCATCTGATTATTTTAAGATTTATTGTTTATAATAAATAACTTATTCTCACTTTATTAGGTAACCAAACTGCGAACATTCATTTTCTCAGGCATCCACAACGCTATATTATTCAAATAACATAATCTCTGATTAATATTTGATTTTGCCTTCCCAAGATCAGACCCTAAATTCAGGAAAACAAATTTTTTCCAAGATACCTTTTACATTTGAACTGTCTTTAAGTTTTCCCAGAGGACTATTGGGCAATGACAAAGATTTTTTTTCTTAACCTTACAAAAAGAAGAATGCTAGAAACAATTAGGTTTATTTGTTAAGCCCCTTCTTGATAAATAGCTCAACACTATCAAGAAATGCATAGGAAGATTTATCAAATCAAATGAGAAGCTCAGCCTTCCCTAGGCTAATTTTGTACAGGCAAAATATTATAAAGTTCAGTGATTGCATACTTTACAGAAAGGCCCTGGATATATGTCAATGTCCTCACTCTCTGTAATATGTTCTCACCCTCAGGGGAAACACTGATTAAATAAGACCAACATGGGCTTCCTTGGTGGTGCAGTGGTGAAGAGAATCTGCCCTCCAATGCAGGGGACATGGGTTTGAGCCCTGGTCCAGGAAGATTCCCACATGCCGTGCAGCAACTAAGCCAATGTGCCACATCTACTGAGCCTGAGCTCTAGAGCCCGCGAGCCACAACTACTGAGCCTGCATGCCACAACTACTGAAGCCTGCATGCCTAGAGCCCGTGCTCCGCAACAAGAGAAGCCACCACAATGAGAAGCCCACGCACCGCAACAAAGGGTAGCCCCCTCTCACCACAACTAGAGAAAGCCTGCGCACAGCAACGAAGACCCAACGCAGCCAAAAATAAATACATAAATAAAATAAATTTATTAAAAAAAATAAGAGAAGATCAACATCATATTGCCTAATGGAAGATTTAAATTCTCCTTCTTGCTGATACTGTTTGTTAAATTAACCGTAGATTAACCATAGCCACTTACTCTTACCCTCACCCAGTAGTCCACGATTTCCTCTCATGCTTTCCTAAAGACTCTGCTTAAGTTATAGGTGAGGATGTGCCTTTAACAAAGAAAGACAGTCTCAGAGCCTCGTAGACAGAACTTTACCAGATACTCTTCACTCTTGATATTTCAAAGAATGGACTTAGGGTCAGAGGCTGACAGAAGAGCTGACATTACATAGACAAGTATAAGATAGTACTAGAGGCTAAATCAGATTTTCAGGACTTCTTTTAGTTCAGAAATAGATAACTTCATGAAATCAAATTAATGACCCAAGGTTAGAGGAATAAGAATTAATTACATAGAACAGGCTGAACTGAAACTGGAAATCTAATTTCTAAATGTGGACATGTGTTTTGGAAAATTATTGGCATTATCTTAATGTTCTATTTTCTGATGGGGAAAACCCTTTTAGCATTCATGCTGATCTATCTCTAACTGTCAATTTAGTTGACTCCGATGTTGCAAACTAAATGAAACATTCTTTAAATGTTAGTTTGTTCTCCTTGGTCCTTCAGATTCAGGAAAAAACATTTTTTTCTGAGACATTTTACTTTTTAATGGCAATAACATTATTTGCATGGGCTCAATAAGAATCTGTCCTCCCTTTTAGTGGAATATAATCAGACAAATAGACAATACAACAGAGGCCAAAAGTAGAGTGTCTTACTTAAAAATTAGCCTCACTTCATCAGATATGACAAGCCCCTTATTAAGGAGAAAGGGTTATAACTTCATATCTGAAGCTAATAACCAAAGCTTCTCCCAAGAAGTTGAACTAGGACCTGTTTGTGGCTTACAGGGCACCAACCTTATAGGCAGTAAAAAGGTCACTTGCTGGATAGCCAGAAACCTTAGCAGATTTGGGAAAACTAGAGGAAAGAAAAATTCACCAACTCTTATAAGTGCTAAAGATGAAACCAGTTTGGGACTTCCCTGGTGGCGCAGTGGTTAAGAATCCTCCTGCCAATGCAGGGGACACGGGTTCAAGCCCTGGTGCAGGAAGATCCCACATGCCGCAGAGCAGCTAAGCCTGTGCACCACAACTCCTGAGCCTGCGCTCCAGAGGCTGCAAGCCACAACTACCGAGCCCACGCGCTGCGCCTAGAGCCCATGCTCAGCAACAAGAGAAGCCACCACAATGAGAAGCTTGCGCACCACAACAAAGAGTAGCCCCTCTCACCTCAACTAGAGAAAGCCCGCGTGCAGCAAGAAAGACCCAACACAGCCAAAAATATAAATAAATAAATAAATAAATAAGAGTTTGGTTTCCTACGCTTAGAACAGAAGAGTAAATAAAAGCATTTAACGAAGACCTCTAGAGTGATGAAGCCATTGAAATGCTCTCCTAGGTAACTTAACAAATCATAGACGTTGATTCTCTGGCTTTATTAACGACAGTTGTTCAGTACAGTATAGCACTAGATTTGCTATCTATATACAAGAAGGCTTTTATATGCTAATTAAAAGTTTTTCTAGCTTATGTCAATGAATCAGGACCAAATACAATGGCTTTTGTGATCATGAAAAATCTTTGGAGACTATTTATGATAACAAAGGAACTGCCATACTGGAGCACCATCTAACATACCCACCCACAGAATACCAAATTCTCTAGGGGTATACACATTTGTTTTCATTCACTATTAGTGATTAGGATATTTGGAAACTCTGTAAGGATAGACATTAACTTATCAAAAACTGTGAGTGATGCGAATAATTATTTTTCTAAAATTTCAAGCAAATTCTGTCCTGTATAGATGCAAAAGTTTCTGTTCATTATAATCCAGAAGTTACAATTTTATTGTCCTGTAGGGCATTAACTAGTTTTGTATGTGATTCAGAAATCTTATTCCAGGATACTTTCTTTTAGTAACTAAAATACTTTTGATACGCCTATACTTCTGTAAATCAGCTTTACCATCCTGCAGCTTCCCACATTAAGGAAATCATTAATCATTAATCACTAATGAATCAAAATAATCTTACAGGTATTCACCCTAAAAAATTATGCTTAAAAGAAAATAGAAAAACGCAGCAGTTTGTTCTCATTCATTAGTGGGACTCTCCTGTTTCCTCTTTTCTTATTATTTTCAATATTTTTTACAGTAATCATAAATCCATAGAAAAAGACAACTCAGTAATTTTTTTTGAGCATGTGTAGTTTGGAGTCACTATATGTATTAAGACATGGCTGAAGGGAGTATGGTGTGTGTGTGTCTATACACAGTGCAGAAAAAAGGTTGAGCACCATTGGGGCAACCTTTCAACTTTACAGACAACTTGCTATACAGAGAAACTTACTGCCTAATTTCCAATGAGTTGTCATTTCACTGATTATTACCATCATAGCATATACATGCAAATTTGATGACATAAGTAATACAAATCAGTGTTTCCTCATAGTCTTAAGAGAGAAGTTTGTAAGACTTTTAAAGAAATTCAGTAAAATTCACAACTATCTTTGTTAGATTTATCAAGAATTTATACTTGTGAGACCTCTGCAGAGCAACTTAATATAACATTAGGCACATGTAGGCCTTCAAACTATCCATTTATGACTAATAATAGTGATCTGGGAAGAGGAAGGTTAGCAGGAGGAAATCTAGGAAGGGACCAGTGGCTGGTGCACGTGGAAATCCTACACATATATCCTTGGAGTTTGTCTCCAAGAAGTTATTCAATGAAACAGTGAGGTCAAGTCAGATGAGAAGATTACCAATCGCTCCATCTCCTGCTCCCTGAGTCTCTCCTCCCTCTGCCGCCGGTGATAATCCATCAGGTCGTCTCGTCCTGAAATGGAGCTAATGCTGCTTTTCCGTTCCCGAAGGACAGGCTGGGGGGTTCCTGAGGCCTGTCTGAGGCTGTCCGGATCTGCATCATCAAACTCAACAGACCCACACGAGAAGTTCCTCCTGGCCGCAAACGCTCTGTCCAGCTCTCCGGGAGGGAATGAATGACCTGGGCTTGTCCCCAAGTAGGAAGCCCTATCAAGGTCATCAGAGGTACAGGAGGAGGTGGAGGCCAGAAGCATCTTCCGAGCCACTCGAGGACTGGCAGGGACGCTGAGGGTGGAACTCACGTAAGGGTTGCCCTCAGAGGCAGAGGTTTTATAGGGTAAAGCTCCTGAGCTCAAAGAAGAAAAATTCAGGTAATTGTCATTGTCTGTGATGCTATGAGGTAGATCCTTTTCCCCCAGTTTCGTTCGTTTGGAATTGCCCAGAGAGCTTCTTGGAGGCAAACTGAGAGGTGCCAGCTGATTCTCTGTGGCTCTGTGCAACCTGGGGAGAGAGCGGCTATAGGCGCCCATGTGACTCAGGCTGCTGCTCGAGTACTTCCTAGTTCTTAAACTGATGTTTTCAGATGCCAGATCCTTGTGTCTGGTCAACTTGGGCTGAAGTGTCAGGTTGTCCTGGATGCTTATTTTCCTGGCTTGCTTTGGGCTTGAAGGCATGCTGGCTGCCCCTGACCTACCGATGGGCAAGGAGCCAGTATCACTCAGGGAACTTCCATTCCACATGGTCAGGAGTGAGCCAGATGCTTTTCGGCCTTCCAGCCCTCCAAGAAAGTAGACATTGTCATGGGATTTATTCCTTGAGCTATATTTGGAATAGGGAGGCTTCTCTGAAAGCCTCAAGGACCTTTCAGTGTCCCGGCCTGTAAAATGATCAAAGTCTGCTCTCCCAAGTGGATATCCACTAAGGGAGGGTGAAGTGCTGCGTAAAGGGGTGGGAGGTTTCACGGAAATATTTTTGTCATTTCCATCGCAAGAGAACTGCTTGGTTCCCTGGATTTTGGCCAAGGAGGGGCTACTTCTGACACTGGTTCCCAAAGGAGAAGGGCTTCTTTTAGCAGGCACAGGTTGTGAGAGGGTTAAATAGGAACCAGAATAGTCTCCATTGGTTTTAAATCTCAGACTGGAAGAATATTTCTTCGGGCTCAGGCTCTCCATCATGTTTTGGGAATCGTTTTCGAGGGAACTCGCCACAAAGCCCGCCTCTAAGCTACCATTCTGTAAATCCAGCTGCTTTTGCATGTGGCTCTGCTCTGCCATAATCTTGTTGGAATCTGTGAAGGAAAAAAACAAGAGCAAGCTTTACTTAACAAAGAAGATTTAAAAAGACGAACCACAGTTTTCAGCTTACATCAGTACACGTAGGTTTGCAGTCCAATCTGTTGTAACTAAAAAACACAAACGCTGTTTTAGTAATAAACCTAGAAAAGTTGTCCTGCAAAATGAAGATGAATAAAGACCACTGATCCGGGATGTTTCTTGTACAAAAGAAAAATAACTCAAGAGGACATCAATGAAATTTGAGAGGAACAAATCCCTAACCAAGTACAGGTGGAAGATGAGGTTGGTACCTAAAAAAGACAATTTCTAGTCCCTGGAGGACCACCTGCTTCCTGAGTATCTAGCAAACACCCAGAGGGATGCTGCAATGGGCCTTCCTTTAGATGTCTCTGCAAGAATCATTAACCGGGGCTTCCCTGGTGGCGCAGTGGTTGAGAGTCTGCCTGTCAATGCAGGGGACACGGGTTCGAGCCCTGGTCTGGGAAGATCCCACGTGCTGCGGAGCAGCTAGGCCCGTGAGCCACAATTACTGAGCCTGCGAGTCTGGAGCTTGTGCTCCGCAACAAGAGAGGCCGCGATAATGAGAGGCCCACGCACCGCGATGAAGAGTGGCCCCCACTTGCCGCAACTAGAGAAAGCCCTCGCACAGAAACGAAGACCCAACACAGCCATAAATAAATAAATTTAAAAAAAAGAAAAGAAAAGAAAAGAATCATTAACCGTTCAGAAGTTAAGTCCTGAGGAAACTAAATTCACATTCTGGCAGAGAAAGAAAGTTTTGTGTTAGACACTGATCAATTACATGAGGGTTAGAAGATGATTCTTTAAAGGGGGACTATGAGAGTTACCTTCTCAACAAAAAGACTTAATAAAGCTCCAGCATCCATCAGAGAAAGGTAGGTAATAGTAGAGGAAGGAGTGTTCTCCATATTCCTGACATATCAGGGTCAGGGTGGAGTATTTAAAAACCTGAAACTGACGTATCCTTCAAGTTCCCAGGCATCCCAGAGGCACCATGATCATCCTTGATCTAACTCTCCTCTCATGGAAACACCTTTCTCCTTTTGCACCCATCCAAACCCATCCATTCTTCGAGGCTCAGATTAGGATTCTATTTTCCACGATGAAAAGAAAATTTTTTTAATGGATGTACCCATAAGAATATGTTTTGGACCCTAGTTTGAACAATATTAACTTAAGAAACTGCAGTTTTAGTCTATGAAAATGTCTTTTTAATCACAAATTATCACTGTAAATGTGAAGCCTTATATTTCAAACTGATAAAAATATTTTCTTTAAGTTATCATCAAAGCGAAAACACAATTTAAACATAAATTTGAACTCAGGTACTGCGAAGACAGTCCTCCAACTCCATAGGCACCTCAAACACTGGTTACTGCATCTCTGCACTATATATAAACAGTATTACGTATGGTTAGTAATCAATATCATAATGTGTGACCAAGACATAAGTTTAAGGCAGAGGGTTTTCTAGTATTTCTATCGTATCTCCAGCCCCTCCTGACTCCCATCGCCCCACAGGTGAGACACTCAATGAACGCAAGTTTTCAGTGTCCATCACAGCCTTCCCCACTCCCTCCCAGCCACAGATGGAGGACCTTCACCTTGCTTGCTCAGCCTCAGAGATTTCCTGGGCAAATGCAGGCAGCCCAATAAGGAACTGCTTCTTACCCAGAGAGTGGGGCAAAGAAACAGTTTGGCTGCTTAAATCCTAGAGATGGGCTGAGTCCTCAGACCCCTCAAAGCCGCAGCTTCCCACAGGAAGCTCTGCCTTGGGTACCTTATCCTCCAATCCAAAGCCCTACCCTGATGGATAAAAGCATGATTGTCTTTTTAAGTGGACCTCAAAAAATTTTTTGAGATTCTCCTTTAGAATTGCCCCCCAGCTGGGATCTGGCCCGGCCATCTGGCTCTTGCCAGGTCTTTCATTCCTTGGGGACAGTGCCATCTCTGCATCCAAGACAAATGTCCCTCTCAGCAATTGTCTACCACTACCAATTCTGACCTCGAAAGCAACACCAGTCTGGTTTGAGCTATATCTCACCATACCCCCTTGGAAGACTGAAACCAAGATGACCTCTAGTCTTGGTTCCTTCTATTCCCAACTCACTTTATCACATGTTGGTTTGCTATGTTGAAATTCCAGCAAACCTTGGTAAATTCCCTCAAGTTAAATATTTTTGAATTGAGGAGACAAGGAAGTAGGTGAATCCTGAGAACATTACCATGTTATTTATTACAGGGGAAAAAACACCTTAATTGCCCCCAAAATAGGGAGAAAATCAACAGCTATAGCATATCATATGAGTGAATATTAAACCATTTAAAATCTTATTTCAAGGTATGTTTATAGCATTAAAAATACGTTAATATAATGTTAAGTAAATTTTAAAAACCACACATACAATGAGTGCAGTCTTATATATACACCCACCTCTACACATGGATTACATTCAGATGTTCAAGCCAAAATCTGGGGAAGCATCACTGATCTCCTCTATCACTATATCCTCTATCCTCTACCATCTCTATCACTTCTCCATTCCCTCCTTCCTCATTTTATCCATCAACAAATCCTACCAATATTGTCCTTAATCCATAGTCTCAATCTGATCATTTCTTGATATTTCCACTGTTACCCCCCATTACAAGCCAATATCTTCTCTTCCCTTGTCCATATGCTTATTCTATAACAAGAACAATGGAATAAAAGAAATCACACCAGTGATTTTTAATTCACCTTTCTCAAACTAGTTTGTATTTTCCACATTTTATACAATGTGTTTGGGTTACCTTAACAATGAAGAAAAAATTTAGTGTAAAATATTAGCATACAATCTGCAGCAATACTTCATTTTTAAGTTGATTAGACTCTCATTTTTCCTAAGCTCTTGCCCAATTTTTGATCCAGATATTAACTCTTCCGAAAAAGGTTACTTTAAATAACTTCTTCATCAGACTAAATATGTAAATATTTGAAGACTTCAACATTTTTTCCAAATCTTCTAAATGACTCAGGCAAAAATGACAATTATGCAAATTGACCCATTCCATACTTTATGCATCTGAAAAACTGCAAAATCAAACATAACACCTTCCCTAATATGAACAAAGTGAACAGAGTGGTTACAAAAAAAGTCTCCAGATGTTTGCTGAATATGGCTTAGATAATATATTTAGTATGCTCATTTTTTAATGTAGTTATTAGATTATTTCATTACTTGGAGTGATTCTGCTTATTGTATAGAAAAAAATTAAAATCCTAACAGGTAGTTTCAGGTACCTCATTCATTAACTAGGTATTGAGCGCCTACCATGTAACAGACTTTGGCTTAACAGGCACTAGTGTTGCTATTATTCCTGTTCTCTGCTTTCAGAAACAAAGCAGTGCTGTTCTTCCTCATTCCCATGACATTAGGTGTGGCTATGTCCCTTGCTTTGATCAATGAAACAGGAGAGAAAGTGACATGTCAGTTCCAAGCTGAAACATCAAGAGCCGGAGCATGATTCATCGTTCCCATCCCCTGCTAAGATGACTCACTTGCATCCAAGTCTGTAGAGGCTTCCTTAGCCTACCTCCCTCAGTGAGGACGATAGAGAGCAGGGTCTTTGCCAATCCAAGATTGTCTTAAGCCCCTGAGATTTGCGAGCTGTGTGTTACTATGAAGGTGTTAATCTTCATTAAGTGCCTACTATAAACCAGGCTTTGAGCTAGGCGCTGGAAAATATGTGGTCAAAGATACCATTTCCTGCCTTCACATAGCTTACAGTCCAAAGGGAAAAACACACATATGAATAAATGCTACATGGTGTGATGCATGCCTTAATAGAGGATTGATTGACAGATCAGTAAAGGAGCATGGAGGGGGGCTAACCCAGTGAGACTGGTAGTCTGGGGAAGTTATCATAGAAAGAAATGACAATGGAGTTAAGTTGTATTGAAGAAAGGGAATCTGATGGGTATTATCCAATGGTAGCGTAAAGCCACCTCCACACCTCAAATTTTGTGGTTTTGAAAATATAAACAAAATCTCAAGCCCATCTGAGGTCAGACTACTGGTACATCCAGCACACATCTTGTCTCTGACAGAATTAATAACAAAAATTGTGTAGGAAAAAAGCAACAGTTATTTTCTATATTTAATAACTATGTATCTCTCTCTCATAGTTCTCTAAATCCTTTCCCATCTTCACCACCATGTAAGATATGCTCTCTGGGGTCCAAGTCTATGCCTTTCTTAAGTGTGGTTTAAATTGGACAGCAATCCTCCAACCATTTAGGATATTTTAGATAAGGATACAAAGGGAAATCCATAAGTGAGATGTTAGGATAACAACAAAAGAATTAAAGCCAGTTAGTGGGGAAGACTTTGGTTATAAAGTGGTGCATACAAAATAGGAAACAGAGCTAAGATAGTGCAGAGTTAGCCACCCAGAAAGCAAGGCAGAGCAGGTGCTGTTAAATGGAAGTCAGAAGCTAAGCACTGAGCCCAAACTCTGCATTTTCAATATTTGCTCTAACGGTACAGAATTGAGGGTTTATGTCAAAAAGGATACTTAAAAGTTTAATTTTTGACTCAGCAGCATAGGACATGAATGTCATTTTAGATGATAAAATGTATTCATGTATTTCAACCGGTTTGCAGTTGCAAATGCTACTTAATCACCCAAACAAAATATTACCAAATACCATTCCCTCTTCCAACAAAACTACATAGTATCAAACTACTATAGGGTATTCTTACTACCCTACAGGGTGGCAACACTTGGTCCCTCTCTCCTCCTCACATACACTTTTTTTTTTTAATTAAAAAATTTAATTATTGGGAATTCCCTGGGGGTCCAGTGGTTAGGACTCCGTGCTTCCACTACAGGGGCCACATCGATCCCTGGTCAGGGAACTAAGATCCCGCATGCCTCGCAACTCAGCCAAAACCCACCCACCGCCAAAAAATGCAATTATTGACGCAGTTTAGTTGGCCAAACAAAATACAACACCAAAATATTCCACAGTAGTACTAGCTGAAAGATCGGCTTTACAGTCTCTAGGGAAGAGACAAGCAGGACATTTGCAAATAATAAACCACATCTGAGAAACAGTCATGCAACATTTCTCCACCACACATATTGCAGAAGAAAGCTACAGATGATCTGGATGGAAGAACATTCCAGAGAATATTTTAAGATATTCATGTCTGATACCCCGGTTTTTCAGTTCAACCTTATTGGGTCTGTTAAGGATGTGTAAAAAGTTGTACACTTGAAGATTTATCATCAAGTATAAACATGTAATTCACTCATTTTCCTGAAGCTGAGTTTACCGGTCATAGCTGAGTACATACGTATGTATACTTGTGTCAATTTGAGATCTCTTAATCCCATAAATCAATTCAACTCAAAAGGTGGAGAATCACACAGGTGGTCTTTCTGACCCTAGGAGTGACAATAATGGCTCATGATACCTCTCTTTCCTTCCCCAGTGCCAGGGTGTTCTTTTCATTGCGGGTGAGATCACACGAGTGGAGGCCTAGAGGTGGGAAAAGCATAGGGAAATGTAGAACAGGAAGCAGTAATGTACTCTGAATGAGGATGAGAGCAAAGGCAAGGCGAGTAGAGGCAGGAGGGCAGAGGATACCATGGGAGAGAATGGGTTTAATTCCCCAGCAGTGAGGGAGACAGCAACGCGATGGAGCCCCGCAGACAATGTATTAGAGACTGCAGCTGAGGTTAGGAAAAGAAAGCAGAGGAAGAACTATGGCTGCGGGAGGTGAAAGGGCACACTGCAAGAGGTGTTGTCAAAGTGACACACAAGAGGGAGGGCGGCGGGGCAGGGGTCTGTGTTAACACGTGTAAGAAAGGTGAAGAACTCTCCGAGGTTTCTAGCCTGGCTTCTTGATCTCCGCTGGTGTGTTTCTTTTTGCTTTCCTGTACATTTTATGTAAACAAAAAAGAAGTCTCAGGGAAATTATAAAATCACTGCATTATGTTATTGTGGAAGCAAAACAGCCCCAAGGGCACTAATGGCTCCATATACTGCACGCATACGCACAGAAACAGAACCGGTGTGGAGAAGGGAAGAAGGCATCTGGTGCCCAGCTGAAAGAAGAGACAACACCGGGTCGTCTAAACAGGAAAGAAGTTAATGTGTGTTGAAACATTTGGGCTTACTTTCCAATCCATAAATTTAATCCCTCCAGAGCTCTCTTGTTATTTTATCACCTGAAACGTATATCATCTCTTTGTCGATTAGAAAATGCCAGGAGTCATTTAGAGATCTCTGGAAGGTACCATGGAAAGTCACAGTACATTTTACCTTAAGAAGAAAATTACTGGAAAAACTAATCTCAGGGATCATGTTTGAAAGTTTCTTGGTAGATTCTTTCCTCTTTGGCACAATGCTCGTATATGTTTTAAAATATAATTCTCCTGCTCCATTTGTACCAAATAACACCACAGTGAACTAATCCCATCCAAACTGTTAAGTCACTAATGGTGACTTCAGAGCACTGTGATGGCCAGAGCTGTAGGGATCTTGGTTTCAAAATAATGAATACACACCCAGGGAGCAAAGTTTTAAAAAACGAACAAATTAAAATGAAGTATTTACTGTGTTGTGTTCTGTGTGTTGCATTAGAAGTAGGAGTCTTAAAGTCTGGCCTATATATATAAATGCAGTTTTCCAGGTAATTTATACCAAGAGTTTGGAGGATTCTTAAATTATACAACACTTTACTTGTCATTCTACATCGCCGTGCACAAACACTTCTCAGGATCATCCAATATAGCAGGAATTAATCAAAGGGGGAGTGCAAGAGCAAGTGATAGGAAAGGGGAAGTCTTTTCATATTGCTGGGGAAAGGGGATGGATGTAGATTACAGAAGCAAATTCAGAAAAAGAATCTTAAAAAAAAAATCAGGAGGGTTTAGGTTAAAATGTCCACTTAATGAAAAAGTTTGAGTCTCTATCGTTCTTATGAGGGGCCTTAGAGCTGAGGTGCTGGCTCTGGGAGCATATTTTGTCACAGACAGTGGTTGATGCCTGGTGTTTCAAGCTCTCCCAGCACACTGGTGGTCCACAGGCTGGCCTCTTTCAGCACTGATGTTTACGGTATGGCAATGTTTTAAAGCACGTACTGATGACACGTAATTGAATTCAGACACCAGCTTAGAGCAGTCTGTCGGAAGCAGTGCCATTGGGGAGGTGGAGGGGGGGGGGATTCTGTGGTGACCAGTGGTGCCTGAGGGAAGAAGCTTTTAGAGGACTGAATAGGAAAAACTAAGAAATCTATTTCAGCCCCAAACTCCAAGCTTAAGAATGGAGAACAGTAAAAGTATGAAATTAGAACACTCCCTGACACCATACACAAAAATAAACTCAAAATGGATTAAAGACCTAAGTGTAAGGCCAGACACTATAAAACTCTTAGAGGAAAACATAGGCAGAACACTCTATGACATAAATCACAGCAAGATCCTTTTTGACCCAGCTCCTAGAGAAATGGAAATAAAAACACAAATAAACAAATGAGACCTAATGAAACTTAAAAGCTTTTGTACAGCAAAGGAAACCATAAACAAGACCAAAAGACAACCCTCAGAATGGGAGAAAATATTTGCAAATGAAGCAACTGACAAAGGATTAATCTCCAAGATTTACAAGCAGCTCATGCAGCTCAATAACAAAAAAACAAACAACCCAATCCAAAAATGGGCAGAAGACCTAAATAGACATTTCTCCAAAGAAGATATACAGATTGCCAACAGACACATGAAAGAGTGCTCAACATCATTAATCATTAGAGAAATGCAAATCAAAACTACAATGAGATATCATCTCACACCGGTCAGAATGGCCATCATCAAAAAATCTAGAAACAATAAATGCTGGAGAGGGTGTGGAGAAAAGGGAACCCTCTTGCACTGTTGGTGGGAATGTAAATTGATACAGCCACTGTGGAGAACAGTATGGAGGTTCCTTAAAAAACTAAAAATAGAACTACCATACGACCCAGCAATCCCACTACTGGGCATATACCCTGAGAAAACCATCATTCAAAAAGAGTCATGTACCAAAATGTTCATTGCAGCTCTATTTACAATAGCCAGGACATGGAAGCAACCTAAGTGTCCATCATCGGATGAATGGATAAAGAAGATGTGGCACATATATACAATGGAATATTACTCAGCCATAAAAAGAAATGAAATGGAGGTATTTGTAGTGAGGTGGATGGAGTTAGAGTCTGTCATACAGAGTGAAGTAAGTCAGAAAGAGAAAAACAAATACAGTATGCTAACACATATATATGGAATCTAAGAAAAAAAAAAAAAAAGGTCATGAAGAACCTAGTGGCAAGACGGGAATAAAGACACAGACCTACTAGAGAAGGGACTTGAGGATATGGGGAGGGGGAGGGGTAAGATGTGACAGGGTAAGAGAGTGGCATGGACATATATACACTACCAAATGTAAAATAGATAGCTAGTGGGAAGCAGCCGCATAGCACAGGGAGATCAGTTCGGTGCTTTGTGACTGCCTGGAGGGGTGGGATGGGGAGGGGGGGAGATGCAGGAGGGAGGAGATGTGGGAACGTATGTATATGTATGACTGATTCACTTTGTTATGAAGCAGAAACTGGTGCACCATTTTAAAGCAATTATACTCCAATAAAGATGTTAAAAAAAAAAAAAAGAATGGAGAACAATGGACACAAAAACCTCCCTCTTTTCCCACTAATCCCAACGTGAAAACATGATGAAGGGGGAGGGGGACTACTTAGAAGCTTCAGGAACAACCACTTCCTTCTCTAGCAATATTCTCATTTCAGAAATCCAAAAGCAGCCTGTTTTCCCCACCCTCCGTTATCCAAACACCATCCTCAGTTAAACAAACCCTCAGTCCTCTCGACTCCGCCTTTGCAAATATACCCTCCTTTTTCACAAATATTTCCTTTCATCACTAAATCCTCAGCCTCCTGCTTCTCTGCACACAAGCCTCATCTCTCCACACAACCCCACACTCACTGGCAAACACCTTCTCAGATCCTCTCTTCTTCAAATATCCCCTCCTACACACAGGTTTTGTTTTTTTTATTTATTTATTTATTTTACTTAGTTATTTTGGCTGCTTTGGTTCTTTGTTGCTGTGTGCGACTTTCTCTAGTTGCGGAGAGCGGGGGCTACTCTCTGTTGTGGTGCGCGGGCTTCTCATTGCAGTGGCTTCTCTTGTTGCGGAGCACGGGCTCTAGGCGCATGGGCTTCAGTAGTCGTGGCACATGGACTCCAGAGCGCAGGCTCGGTAGTTGTGGCACACGGGCTTAGCTGCTCCACGGCATGTGGGATCTTCCCGGACCAGGGCTCAAACCCGTGTCCCCTGCATTCGCAGGCGGATTCTTAACCACTGTGCCACCAGAGAAGCCCCATGCACAGGTTTTGCAAGCATCCCTAAATCTGGACCTTCCCACTGTCTCAACGTCCATCCCCACAGAACTTCATCTCCCATTCATGCAACCTGGCCTCCTAAACTCTGTTCCTTTAAACTCTTCCTCCACACTCAAGATTTTACGTCTCAGCGCAGGGAAGAAAAAAACAAAAACCAAAAAACCAAACTTCTGTTAGTGGACACTGAGCCCTTATTGGTTTTCTGCAAATAAACAGAGCAGAAAATGGATTCTCATTCCTTGCACCATGTTCTTTGTCATTTAAAGATCAGCCTTTTTGAACAAAATAATTATTATCCACTAGATACATGTAGATACATTGATAATCTCCAAGGAGGGCACTTTTATCTCTCAAAAAAGACCCAAGAATAAGGAGGATGTTTTGTTCTTGCAGACTGAGCCTGTTACAACAGTAAATCTTACTGTATGCAGACAGACACACATTCACAGACACACAGAGACAGACATACACTGCCCACATGCCCATAGCAGTCTAAAAGGCACAAAGACTTTGTGATTGCCAGAGGAGGCTCTTCAGAACCCAGGCAAGTTGAGGCATCCTCAGAATTTGCCAGGTATCAGGGTGATGCATGGCAGGCTGGGGAGAAAGGGAGGACCACTGGAATGCCGATATGATCTCAGGACACTGATTGCACAGTTTCTTTCTTGGTTTTCTTGTTTTCCCTTTTGAATTTTTACTTTATTACATTCTGAAAACATCTAAAAGAAGAGGTAAGGGAGACCATTAAGGAAAGAACAAAAGTATCAGATGATGCCACAGGGAGGAAGGGAGCACAGAAGGGACTGGGCATGATGGGGAATAGGGGGAGGAAATGAGAGATGGAAGAAGTGATGAAAAAAAGTAAAAAAAAAAAAAAAAAAAGTTTCAGCTTCTTCCTATCACAATAAATCAGTCTACCCCATGGTACCATTCCTTTCTGTCATCTCCAGCCCACTGAAGTCTAAGCTCTGTCAAAAGAAGTCCAGATGGTATCCAATGGTTCCTAAAGGTAATCACAGTCAATAGCAAAAACCATATTCAAATGAGGATCTTTATCTCCTGTGACAGAGGTTCCTTTTAAATAAGTCTAGATTGTTTTATATTAGGAATTCTTAAGAAACTTAGAGGACTCTTGTCAAGAGGGTAAAACATCAATTATAGGGAGTTTAAACAATTTTGTGCTAGTCCCTTGAATAAGACTTGTCTGCCTGAACTTTAAAATATACTTTAGACTACCCAAGGAATTTGGCTGCATGCTTCCTGTGATAACTCTTTTCAGCCTGTGAGGAAGGCAGCGGAAGGACAGAAAGCAGGAAGAACCCCAAAAAACATTTGGGTTATTCAAATTCCCTTCCCACTTGCAAAACTCCTGACTTTTATCTAAATATTCAAGATGTGACTTTTACCAATTGGACTCACATTTGTGTTTATATCATTATTAAAACAACTTTTCAATTCTGCAGCCTGTGGAACGAAAACCACACTCACAGAAAGAGAGACAAAATAAAAAGACAGAGGACTATGTACCAGATGAACGAACAAGATAACCCCCCCCCCACAAAAAAATAAATGAGATGGAGATAGGCAACCTTCCAGAAAAAGAATTCAGAATAATGATAGTGAAGATGATTCAGGACCTCGGAAAAAGAATGGAGGCAAAGATCAAGAAGATGCAAGAAATGTTTAACAAAGACCTAAAAGAATTAAAGAACAAACACCTAGACGAACAAACAGAGATTAACAATACAATAACTGAAATGAAAAATAGACTAGAAGGAATCAATAACAGAATAACTAGGGCAGAAGAATGGATAACTGACTTGGAAGACAGAATGGTGGAATTCACAGCTGTGGAACAGAATAAGAAAAAAGAATGAAAAGAAATGAAGACAGCCTAAGAGACCCCTGGGACAACATTAAATGCAACAACATTCACATTATAGGGGTCCCAGAAGGAGAAGAGAGAGAGAAAGGACCCAAGAAAATATATGAAGAGATTATAATTGAAAACTTCCGTAACATGGGAAAGAAAATTGCCACCCAAGCCCAGAAAGTGCAGGGAGTCCCAGGCAGGATAAACCCAAGGAGAAACACACTGAGACACATAGTAATAAATTGGCAAAAATCAAAGACAAAGAAAAATTATTAAAAGCAACAAGGGAAAAAAAAAAAAAAGCAACAAGGGAAAAATGACAAATAACATACAAGGGAACTCCCATAAGGTTAACAGCTGATTTCTCAACAGAAACTCTACAAGCCAGAAGGAAGTGGCATGATATATTTAAAGTGATGAAGGGGAAGAACCTACAACCAAGATTACTATACCCGGCAAGGATCTCATTCAGACTTGATGGAGAAATCAAAAGATTTACAGACAAGCAAAAGCTAAGAGAATTCAGCACCACCAAACCAGCTCTACAACAAATGCTAAAGGAACTTCTCTAAGTGGGAAACACAAGAGAAGAAAAGAACCTACAAAAACAAACCCTCCAAAATTAAGAAAATGGTAATAGGAACATACATATTGATAATTACCTTAAATGTAAATGGATTAAATGCTTCAACCAAAAGACACAGGCTCTCTGAAAGGATACAAAAACAAGACCAATCTATATGCTGTCTAAAAGAGACCCACTTCAGACCTAGGGACACATACAGACTAAAAGTGCGGGGATGCAAAAAGATATTCCGTGCAAATGGAAAATAAAAAAAAGCTGGAGTAGCAATATTCATACCAGATAAAACAGACTTTATTTTTTTTTTAAATGAAATCTGCAGTTGTGTTTTTTTTTTGTTTTTTTTTAAAATTAATTAATTAATTTATTTATGGCTGTGTTGGGTCTTCGCTTCTGTGCTAGGGCCTTCTCTAGTTGTGGCAAGCGGGGGCCACTCTTAATCGCGGTGCGCAGGCCTTTCACTATCGCGGCCTCTCTTGCTGCAGAGCGCAGGCTCCAGACGCGCAGGCTCAGTAATTGTGGCTCACGGGCCCAGCTGTTCCATGGCATGTGGGATCTTCCCAGACCAGGGCTCGAACCCGTGTCCCCTGCATTGGCAGGCAGATTCTCAACCACTGTGCCACCAGGGGAGCCCAAAACAGACTTTAAAATAAGAATGTTACAAGAGACAAGGAAGGACACTGCATAATGATCAAGGGATCAATCCAAGAAGAAGATATAACAATTATAAATATTTATGCACCCAACATAGGATCACCTCAATACATAAGGCAAACGTTAACAACTATAGAGGAGGAAATCAACAGTAACACAATAACAGTGGGAGACCTTAACACCTCACTAACACCAATGGACAGATCATCCAGACATAAAATGAATAAGGAAACACAAGCTTTAAATGACACAATAGACCAGATAGATTTAATTGATATTTATAGAACATTCTATCCAAAGACAGCAGATTACACTTTCTTCTCAAGTGCACACAGAACATTCTCCAGGATAGATCACATCTTGGGTCACAAATCAAGCCTCAGTAAATTTAAGAAAACTGAAATCATCTCAAGCATCTTTTCCAACCACAACCCTATGAGATTAGAAATCCATTACAGGGAAAAAAACGTAAAAAACAGAAACACATGGAGGCTAAACAGTACGTTACTAAATAACCAAGAGATCACTGAAGAAATCAAAGAACAAATCAAAAAATACCTAGACACAAATGACAACAAAAACACGACAATCTAAAACCTATGGGATGCAGCAAAAGCAGTTCTAAGAGGGAAGTATGTAGCAATACAATCCTACCTCAAGAAACAAGAAAAATCTCAAATAAACAATCTAACCTTACACCTAAAGCAACTAGAAAAAGAACAAACAAAATCCAAAGTTAGTTGAAGGAAAGAAGTCATAAAGATCAGAGCAGAAATAAATGAAATAGAAACAAAGAAAACAATAGCAAAGATCAATAAAACTAAAAGCTGGTTCTTTGAGAAGATAAACAAAATTGATAAACCTTTAGCCACACTCATCAAGAAAAAGAGGGAGAGGACTCAAGTCAATAAAATTAGAAATGAAAATGGAGAAGTTACAACAGACACTGAAGAAATACAAAGCATCATAAGAGACTACTACAAGCAACTCTATGCCAATAAAATGGACAACCACGAATAAATGGACAAATTCTTAGAAAGGTATAACCTTCCAAGACTGAACCAGGAAGAAATAGAAAATATGAACAGACCAATCACGAGGAATGAAATTGAAACTGTGATTAAAAATCTTCCAACAAACAGAAGTCCAGGACCAGATGGCTTCACAGGTGAATTCTATCAAACTTTTAGACAGGAGCTAACACCCATCCTTCTCAAACTCTTCCAAAAAACTGCAGAGGAAGGAACACTTCCAAACTCGTTCTATGAGGCCACCATCACCATCACTATCACCCTGATACCAAAACCAGACAAAGATACTACAAAAAAAGAAAATTACAGACCAATATCGCTGATGAATATAGATGAAAAAATCCTAATCAAAATACTAGCAAACAGAATCCAACAACACATTAAAAGGATCATACACCATGATCAAGTGGGATTTATCCCAGCAATGCAAGGATTCTTCAACATATGCAAATCAATCAATGTGATACACCATATTAACAAATTGAAGAATAAAATCCATATGATCATCTCAATAGACGCAGAAAAAGCTTTTGACAAAATTCAACACCCTTTCATGATAAAAACTCTCCAGAAAGTGGACATAGAGGGAACATACCTCAACATAATAAAGGCCATATATGACAAACCCACAGCAAACATCATTCTCAATGGTGAAAAACTGAAAGCATTTCCTCTAAGATCAGGAACAAGACAAGGATGTCTACTCTTGCCACTATTATTCAACATAGTTTTGGAAGTCCTAGCCACGGCAATCCGAGAAGAAAAAGAAATAACAGGAATCCAAATTGGAAAAGAATAAGTAAAACTGTCACTGTTTGCAGATGACATGATACTATACATAGATAATGCTAAAGATGTTGCCAGAAAACTACTAGAGCTAATCAATGAATTTGGTAAAGTTGCAGGATACAAAATTAATGCACAGAAATCTCTTGCATTCCTATACACTAACAGCAAAAGATCAGAAAGAGAAATTAGGGAAACACTCCCAGTTACCGTTGCAGCAAAAAGAATAAAAAACCTAGAAATAAACCTACCTAAGGAGGTAAAAGACCTATACTCAGAAAACTATAAGACACTGATGAAAGAAATCAAAGATGACACAAACAGATGGAGAGATATACCATGTACTTGGATGGGAAGAATCAATACTGTGAAAATGACTATACTACCCAAAGCAATCTACAGATTCAATGCAATCCCTATCAAATTACCAATGTCATTTTTTACAGAACTAGAACAAAAAATTGCATAATTTGTATGGAGATAAAAAAGACGCTGAATAGCCAAAGCAATCTTCAGGGAAAAAAATGGAGCTGGAGGAATCAGACACCCTGACTTGAGACTATACTACTAAGCTACAGTAATCAAGACAGTAAGGTACTGGCACAAAAACAGAAATATAGATCAATGGAACAGGATAGAAAGCCCAGAGATAAACCCAGACACTTATGATCAACTAATCTATGACAAAGGAGGCAAGGATATACAACAGAGAAAAGACAGTCTCTTCAAGAAGTGGTGCTGGGAAAACTGGACAGCTACATGTAAAAGAATGAAATCAGAACACTCCCTAACACCATACACAAAAATAAGCTCAAAATGGATTAAAGACCTAAATGTAAGACCAGACACTATAAAACTCTTAGAGGAAAACATAGGAAGAACACTCTTTGACATAAATCACAGCAAGATCTTTTTTGACCCACCTCCTAGAGTAATGGAAATAAAAACAAAAATAAACAAATGGGACCTAATGAAACTTAAAAGCTTTTGCATAGCAAAGGAAACTATAAACAAGATGAAAAGACAACCCTCAGAATGGGAGAAAATATTTGCAAATGAATCAACGGACAAAGGATTAATCTCCAAAATATATAAACAGCTCATGCAGCTCAATATTAAAAAAAAAAAAACCCAATCAAAAAATGGGCAGACGACCTAAACAGACATTTCTCCAAAGAAGACATACAGATGGCCAAGAGGCACATGAAAAACTGCTCAACATCACTAATTATTAGAGAAAGGCAAATCAAAAGTACAATGAGGTATCACCTCACACCGGTTAGAATGGGCACCATCGGAAAATCTACAAACAACAAATGCTGGAGAGGGTGTAGAGAAAAGGGAACCCTCTTGCACTGCTGGTGGGAATGTAAATTGATACAGCCACTATGGAGAACAGTATGGAGGTTCCTTAAAAAACTAAAAATAGAATTACCATATGACCCAGCAATTCCACTACTGGGCATATACAGAGAGAAAACCATAATTCAAAAAGACACATGTGGGCTTCCCTGGTGGCGCAGTGGTTGAGAATCTGCCTGCCAATGCAAGGGACACAGGTTCAAGCCCTGGTCCGGGAAGATCCCACATGCCGCGGAGCAACTAAGCCCCTGTGCCACAACTACTGAGCCTGCGTGCCACAACTACTGAAGCCCGCGCGCCTAGAGCCCGTGCTCTGCAACAAGAGAAGCCACCGCAACGAGAAGCCCACGCACCGCAACCAAGAGTAGCCCCCGCTCGCTGCAACTAGAGAAAGCCTGTGTGCAGCAACGAAGACCCAACACAGCCAAAAATAAATAAATAAATAAATAAATAAATACATTTATTAAAAAACAAAAAAGCATGGTGTCTCCAATTACAGAAAATACAAAGAACAGAGGAATACATTAAACAACACTATGGAGACAGTATCACTTAAATCTAAAACATGGGGAAGTCTACAGAAAAATAACCAATGTCTTCAACCAGCAAATGGCAAGGAAAAAAATAAGAGAGGGAACTGTTCTAGATTTAAAAAGACCCAGGAGATACACCAATTAACAATTAAATGCAATATGTAGACCTTGTTTGGATCCTGTTTTGAACAATCCAACTATTAAACAAAAATTTTATGTGACCATCAGAGAATCTGAACACTGACTGGAAAAAAGATATTTTAATTACTGCCATTTTTTTTTTTAGGTGTGATAATGATTTGCTGTATTTTTTAAAAATCCTAAGCTCTTAGATTTATATTTTAAATTTTTTATGAATAAAATACTACGATATTTGGCACTTGCTTTATAACAATCTATGTTTGGGGGGAAGTACGGTCTACAGATGAAACAATATTAGCATATGTAGATAACTGTTTAAACTGAATGATGGGTACATGGGATTTCACTGCATTATTATTTTAATTTTTATGTATGTTTAAAATTTTCCATAATAAAATATTTAAAAAGTAAAAGATGTGTGCATACCGAAAACCAATATGAATAAAAATATATGAATATATAATGACTTAAAAACGATAGTGGCTCACTTTACAAAGATGGATGTGTTCATACAGTGGCTCCTGGCTGATTTTTTAAAAAGTACGAAATACTAACCCTCTATTATATTGAATTAAGCTCCTAAAAGCAGATTTTTTTTTTTTTTTTAAGTACCTTGGAGAAATCTGAAAGGAAATACATTGTCTAGATTACAAGTATCAGGCTATTATATTTCGGATACTTGCAAGATAATGGTAGGTCACAGTATCTAAATTTCATTACTATGCATATTCAAATAAAACCCACCTCTTCAGAAAGTTAAAATGTAAACACAAAAACTGACAAACCTGCCATACCTTGAAGAATTTCAGCCTCAAAAAACCATTGAAACACACACACACACCCTCCCATATTTATGCTAAGACAGAGACCAACATACTTTATAGATTCTTAAATTATGTGATGGCTTCTCTGAAAATGGGAGAGTTCTTTAGGTAGGAAATTACAGACCCATATTTTCAGGGTTCTTTATAGAATCCTAAGATAGCTTTAGTTGAAGATGAAGGTTTCTAAAATTTTCGCAAGTAAAGCAAGTATTTCCAGATGTTTCTTATTCCTGATCATTGGCATAATTCATCCCCGGGTTTAGGTGATTCTGACTGTAGCCTCTGAAGAATCCTCCTGTACTATGTGATCACCACAGTGAGACAAAGCCAAGAAGCAGAGAGTCATGGAATAACTAAGTTGGAGGTCTTGAATGTCTGTGTGCACCTGTGCTTCAGATTTACTTCCTGAAGCAGAGGGGTACTCCAGGAAAAAGCATCCTCTAAAACCAATTTATGCAAGAAAAATATTGACTCTGGGATCACATGGGGATGAAGATGCTCTCTCTTGACCCTGAAACCACCCCTATGGGCTGGAATTGGAAGCTGAGAGTTGGTGGGAGCAAACTCTGATCTTTACAGCATCCTGTCCGCATTCCACACTACCGATCAAAATACATTCTCTTCAGAGTCAGCTTCTATTTTTTCAAAGTAACATTCACCAAATCCAAACGTACTATGTTCTCCATTCCCTTACGCAATACTTATGAACTGGGAATAGTCAGGGGATAAGTAGGCTCAGGAGGGATGGCACAAACACAAGGTGACCACATCACCCATGGTCATAATGTTTTTCCCTTTAACTCAGAAACTGAGTGGATGGGTTTTAAAAATACTATAAAGTAAACAAAACAATAATGATACCATCTCTTCATTACTTAACTGTAGATTATGCAAAGTGGGTGTTATAGACACCTAATATTTCCCTTTGCTGCAACCTACCTTTTAACCATTTATTTTGCTTGGAAGGAAAAGGAAAAAGGACTTGAACCAGCAGAGGTCAGTAAACAACTGACTACACTAAATTTAATCAATGCTGTTTTTTATATCCGACCAAAAGCCCTAATAAAGGAAATGGTTACATTAAGATGTTATTTTTATTGTAATGGCCAATCTAGCACAAAAAATACTGGACAGACTGCCAGGAACATGAGTCAGGATACCGGACCCTAGTCCTGGTTCTGCCAAGATAACCAACAGAAGAAAGAGCCAGAGCAAATCCCTTGGTCCGTCTTCACCTTGTTTTAGCAGAGGTTTCCCCATATTTAAAATGGTGAGGGTGAACTAGATGTTCTTTCTGCTCCAACTTCTAGGCTCCCATAGACACAGGTTAAATAACACAGGAGTGCCAGTTATACAACGCAGGAAATGGAAATGACTACAGAACAGAAACATGTTTTAGTGATAAGGTGGCAGCTACCTAACTGGGAAAAGATTGCACCGGTGCGGTTGCCCATGACATTCCAAGGGCATGGTAAATTATTTCAGCATAACGTAGTGGGAAGAAGGCCTGGTCAGAGCTATGTTAGTGTAATATAATACGGCTATTTGATTCGGCATGATGTATAAGAAATACTTTGTCTACATTCCCATGGCTTGCAATTTCCTTACTAAATATGTTTTCAAAAACCTACTTCTGCAATGATGTAAGCAGTGTGGCAGCCAGACCTCACTTCCCAGTCCCCTCTGAATATCTCTTGACTATGAAGCACTACTCAGGCTGCATCTGAACTGGGCAAACGAACGCAGAAGCTGGCTTTCCTTTGCTTTTACCTGCCCTTGTTTTAGCAATACAGTGCTCAAGAAACAAATCGAGGAGAAAGATTGTAACTTTTAGCTTTTTTGCCATTCCTTATGCTGATTCCACAAGCCCATCGCCATCTGGAGAGGTCACATGCTGCATGCAAACAAAATATTCTAAGATGATCAACACTGATTTCCACTGAACTCTACATTTAGCAGCAAACCTTGGAAAAAGCTGACCCTGCTTGAGGTAACAATATTAAATATAGGCAGGAACAAACTTTTTCTTCCCCTTAATTTGCAAAGTAAGGAAAAGGAGTTCATCTAATAAACTCAACCCACTCACACTAAGCAAAACAAGTATCTCTTGTAAAAAACCTCTCAAAAAAGTCTCCGTATAACTTAGCCTGTTACTCTGTACCTTATTTACCTGTTTCTCTGTATGGCAAGCTTCTCCAGCCCCTAGCCTTCCCACTGAATTTCAATAAAAATGAATTTTATACTTGGGTTTCCCCTGTTGATCATTAGCTGCTGTAGATAACAATCTTGCCTTTAACAGCACAAACCTTTTCAACATCTAAAAACATTCCTAAATATCATGAAAACAACTCTGCAAATTAACCCCTACAAGGTTTGAATTTCTGGGTGGCAGAAGCAAGTTCTGCCTTACTAAATACTCATTTTGAAGGGATTTGAAAACCTGAGCTACCCTTTTTGGTTTTATTCACTTTCAAAAGATAGGAGTCACATTAATCAAATGCCAACAAATATTTCCAGCCAACAATTATAAAAAAACAAACTCATCTTCTCTTCCATCACCTGAAAAATAAGTAACAAGAATGACTACACGAAAGGTGATAATGAAAAGGGTGATACACCCCTTTACTGCAGCACCTGCAGAGAGCAGCCCTCTTTAAAAAGTCATCACTTCTGAATCATTTCTAAATATACTACTATGTACTCGGCTTTGAGGTACACCCATTGGCTAGTTGTCAAAATGATAAGAACCTACCACAGGGAGGTTCAGACCTCTTCCAAGAAAGGCACACTAAAAAATTCTCCTATTATTTCCAGAACCTCCCAGATTTGAGGATTATAACTACCATGGAGGGACCACTTAGCACACAACTAAAATCCATAATTACAGGCCTAACGGGTAATCGTAGTAACGTAAAATGTGAGAGCGGCCATACGTGTACAACTTTTCTGATCGTCAAAAGCTCTTTGAGATAACTCCTTTCTATAAGCAGAGCTATTCACAAATACATGCTTTTTACACTCTCTCAGAAAATGAACAAAAACTTTGTATTACTATCATTTTCTTCCCCACTAAGTAAACAGATGGAAAGATACAGACTGGGGGTTGTACAAGAAAGTACAATGAAACAGGAGTTAGGAGGTTCTCACCAGCCAAGTGAGCAGATTCAGATAAGAGGATTTCTGAGATTCCTTTTACCCCCATTATTATTTTGCCCTATTCCCCCAAAGAAGTGCCAAGCTTGAAATGTCTTCAGATTCCTAACCCAAGTTCTATGCAAATATCACATTTATCTTACATATCCACTCACCAGCTTATGAATATCCCTCACAACTGCCCCAAAGCATGCTCATTTCCTTATACGCCAGGTGTCTTTTTTAACTCTGTATTCAGGAGGCCTCTCTCATCCTCTCTTCTGTCCAGGACAACCCTATCCATTCATGCCCTCTACTCTTAACCCATAAGGCAGGGAGGGACAAAAAATCTCAAATGTTCTGTTTTGTACCATAGCATCTGCTATGAATGTGGAACCATCTGTTGCCCACTTTGCCACGGGAAGGATGGTGCAGGCATCAGACATGGAGTGTCACAGGTCGCACAAGAGAATTATGTTCTTCTTGGGGCTGACACACCCAGGCATATGCTCCACAGTCACCATGGCTAATGCTACCCTTCCCCCATCAAAGAGTTTATTTATTTCCTCACAGAGAATGTGACCTCTAAATTCTCACAAAGGGTCAGGCCCATTTTTAAAAAACTTACATTTGCCTGAATATCAGTTTCTAAACTCTCTAATCCTGGGTTGTATCTAAAACTAACATCTGTCACTAACACACTTGAGACTTTTTACCAGTCACTATCTCTGGGCCTCTCAGTTTTTGTGTCTATAAAACAAAAAGGTTGAGCTCAGTGATCTCTGAGGCTGCCTTGCACTGTAACACTCCAAAATTCTGTAATTTTAAGCCAACTCAAAGTCAGTGAACGCAAGTTCCTTCACATCTATGGTATATTAAGACTCTTAATGCCAAGGACAAAAGAATCTGCTGCAGACAAAAAGGTCTCTCTGTGTTGAGCAAGAATACAGTCAGTTTCTTGAAGATCCAAATTAGATTAAGATCCCTAATCTTGTTAACATATGCCTTCAAGGTAATACCCTAGTGAAGAGTTTAGGGCTAGATATTCATTGTTTGTGTGTCCTGTGCATTATAGGATATTACACAGCATCTGAGGCCTCTACCCACTAGAGGCCAGCCCCAGTTGGCAACTGGGGTTGTCCCCTGCCCCCAGTTGGGACAACCAAAAATGTTTCCAGACACTGGCCAATAACCCCTGGGGAGCAAATTACCCCCACTCCACCCGCCTCCATTCAGAACCACAGCTGTTGTGTATACCAGGGCTTTATAATAAAGCACATCACTTAAAAGTTGTTTTTGTTTCAAATAGATGACATTTACACAGCTAATAAGTAAAGTACATCAAGATCTAACAGTCAGATTTATAAAGCACATGTATTCCACTTGGAAGATGTACAAAACCACTGTCCTTCCAAGTTATTCATAGAACCAACCGCCTTTCTGCTAAGGGTTGAGAATTAGCATACAGAGTCATAACCTCAACTGCTCTTTAAAAGTATTTAAAAGCAATCACGTTTTCACAGCAAGTCCTCTGGTGCACTCCAGAATCAACCCCTGCATACAGTAGAGACCTCAAAATAGGGCTTTGAAGAAAACAGCAAAATCCAGTGGTGGGTTTAATCACTTCAGCTTTTTCTTCTCTCTCTTGTGCAAAAGCCAGTAAATAAAATATTTCTGAAAAGGTTGCTAAAGAGTTCCAGCTTTGGTCTGCTGTTCTTTAAGATAGGAGGTAGCAAGCTCTTAGGCAAATTTCCCAGGTATCTTTTCCTCCCTCATTTCAAATGGGGATCCAAGAGACACCCCCTAAAGTCAGTCCTCAGCCCAAAAGAACAGCATCTGACAGTTGCATGAAACAGACTGAAGCCTGCAAACTGAAATTATAACTACTCCTAGCCAAACATCTCATTTTCTCATTTGTGAAAAAGGCTGGGATTTGCAAACCTCTGGGTCTCAGGAGGTGAAGGCTACACTAGTCAACTAAGAGCAAAAGCTCTATTCCCCCTCATTTTAAAAGGAATCCCAGTTATAAACGTTTTTGGGACTTTACAGAGTTTCTCAAGTACATAATCTTTAAATTTCCACATTAAATATGTAAAATGAAAACAATAAAATAAAACACAAAACCTTTTAAATAACTTAAGCCCAGGATATGAAAAGGGAATCGTGAATAGACACAACTGTTACTTTTCAAAGAACCTTAGCTCTTTATTCAAACAAATATTTACACAATTGAGGGCAATGGTACCAGGGATGTAGCCATTCTGTTAAAATAGTGGGCAACTCTAAAGGTTTATTTATCCCAAATCCAACTACTCTGTTGCTATCCTACCAGGAACCAAGAATTCAAGAGCTCTCAGGGCAAAAGTTTAACTAACACTCTGAAACTGTGAACTTCATTTAGACCTCTCCCAGCTGAACTCAGATGTTAGAATCTCGGAGACATATCTCAAACGCCTAAATTAAGCCAAACTAGGAAGCTTAAAGTTACGCGTCCAATACTTGAAAATAAATGTCTGTAATTAATACATTCATACAATGAAGGGAAATGTGGCTGACATATATTTACACTAAAAGCACGCCACATTTTTATGCCTCTTCTTCTAGTTCCACTCCCAGCTGCGTCTGGCTGTGACTAGCTGTGCATTCGAGAATTCTTGAGAGCTTCTTTAGAGCAGCAGAAGGAAGACTTCTAGGGATGAGGGCAGGGCCAGGCGAGAGGATTTCCAGCCCCGGGCAAGTCTACCGACATAAAAGGCTGAGGGCGCAGTTCCCGCTTTTACATGAGAAAGGTAGATGGGTAGCAGGTTCGACTTCCGAAGCTCTTTCAAACAGGAAACCCCAAGTCTGGAAGCGACAGCCTGTCAGCCTTTTAATTTCCTGGCGGTGGCGGGAGTTAGCCAGGTCCTCGGCGCTTTAATAAGTGATGACTGCTAGAGCTAAGTTAGTCAATGTACCAGCAAACATTTCAGCTGCGCCTCGGCCGTGCCGGGCGCGGGTGAAACAGGGGTTCGAAACATTCTCTACTTCCAGCCGCTATCTCTAGGGTTGCGGAGACCGCCCCACCATAAATGTGGGGGGGGGCACCCAAGGCCAAATGGGAATTTGAGTCTCTGGGCGGTTCAAACTAGTGAGCCCCACTCTTGAAACAAAGTGAGCCAGGAGGGCAGCTAGCTAGATATTTGGGGGAGGGGGTCTTTTCTGAATTCCGCGCCCAGACCGTCCAGCAGCGGACTCTCTTTCCTCCGCCCACGGCGACAAAGCAGCTCTAGCCCCAACATCCCGATCCCTCTCTCCTTGGGTATTCCAGACTTCCCGGCAAAAGTTGCCTCCGGCTCCCCCAAATCCCGCCCGTTTCCTACAACTGTTCTGTGAGCTGCTCTTCCACCCCGCCACTCCCTCCCCAGGATCCTCTCAACCGAGGTCCACCCAGTCTTGGGGTTCGGGGCCCCAGAGGCTGCTCAGCCCGGGCTCTGCTAACCCCAGCCCAGGCTTTTGTCCCTGCAGCCTGCAAGAGAAGCAAGAAACTCTGCGTCCCCGGCACCCACTCACCGTCTCATCTTCCCTCCGTGCCGCCGCTCTCCGCCGACCCCAGCGGCCCTCGCCTGGCCCTCGCCCCGCCTCCCTCCCACCCTCCCTCCGGCCCCGGACCCCCGGCCCCGCCGCAGCCCCAGCCGCAGCCGCTCGGTCACTCTGGACGCGCGGTGCGCAGGCAGCGCGCCCCCCCTGGCCCCGGCGGCCACTGCCTCCTCTCCGCCCACAACCCTCGGCCGCGCAAACGGGCGGCGACCAACTCGGCGGCGGGGGAGGCAGCGCCCGGGGGATGCGGCCCGGACGCGCGGAGCCTGCGCGGCCCCTTCCACCCCGCCGGCCGCCGCCTCCTCCTCACCTGGCGCGTCAGCGCGGCCGGGTTCCCAGGGCGAGGGAGGGAAGGCGCGCTGCGGGCACCCAGCCGCCGGGTGCGGTCCCCCTCGGGCCGCGGTGGTGGGCTCCGCGCGGCTCGGTCCTGTGCCCCGGCCCTCTTCGTGACCACCGCGGCGGGCACCGAGGGACTCGGAGCAATGAAGTCGGTGACGGTGCCAGGCAGTTTGCAGTTGGGGCTTTTACTGCTGCAGCAGGGGTCTGGCTGGTCGCCCCATCACGGGGCGCCAGCTCCTCGGAGCCGCGTTTACAGCCGCGTGGTAGAAACCTTGTGGCAGGCTTTCCTAATGAGCTGGAAGAGGGCGGGTGGGTACACGTCCTCGAGCGACGATTTCCTCGCCCGACGGTGAGGTTTCTACTGGGAAACTCCAGGTGACCGCACCTCCTCCCGACAGTTCGCCCGCGGGCAGGTACCTGATGCGTCAGAAAAGCAGTTTTGCAAAATTGTTGGGGAACGGCCTCAGCGGGGGATTTTAAACTAACTTGTACTGATTTCCTTTCATTTACTTCTCTTGAAAGTTTCTATATTTTCCAACGTGTTTTTCTCGTTGCTGCAACCAATGAAAACAATGCTGATGTGAACGGCGGGTGTTTCCACGGAAAGGGACCAACTGGACCCAGGGCGGCCTCAGTCGATCTCCGCACGAATGAGTGTGAGTGAACCTCTTCCAAGTTCTGGGTGAATCTCTGGGCTAACAAAGAGGCAGGTCGTCGGCCCTCGCGGAACTCACAACAGCAAGAAAGAGCATAATAACGTGCAGACTAATTTATGATCACTATGGCTTTGGTTGGCCAAGTCGTTTTAGCTCCTAGCAACAATGTCATTAACAGTATAGTGACAGTGATAGCTGATGTTCAGGATGGTTAATAAGCTTCCGGATAATGTATACAAAGTCCCTGACACCACGAGTGGCACTCAGTAGGCACTCAACAAATAGCTTATTTATAATGCACTTTTCATTTGTGCAAGTAAAAGTCTGACTTCTAATTTATAGGAAAGGCTCACCTATGAACTGCTTGGTGTTTTATAGGAATTAGTTTCCCCTGTCTTGGCTCTTTTCCCCACAGAAACATACAGGAATCAATCCAACACTTAAATGCTCCAGCGGTTTCCCCGATTGGATCATCCCATCGCCATAAAATCATGTTACTTCTCCCATCTTAAAAACCAAAAACTCTCCTTGAATCCACTTCCCCCTCCAGCCACTTGCCCCTTTTTTTCTGCTCAGCCACAGCAAAACTCCGTTAGAGTTGTTAAGAAAAGCTGTCTCCAAGTTTTCTCTACCCATTTATTCCAATTGGGCTTTTGCTTCTACTCTGTCCCCTAGAACTCCTCCTGTCAAGGTCAAACTCCTAAACTGGACATTTTTTCAGGGCTCATCTCACTCGAACTATCAGCAGAAATCAATGGTGGAACACTTTTTCCTCCTGGAAAACTTTTATTTGGACTTCCACAACTTTTTCATGTTTTTTTTTTTTTTCCTACTCCATTGCTTACTCCTTCGCAGTCTTCTCTGGGAAGAAGATTGCTTGCTGGTCCCTTCTCTTCTCCTAGTGCCTGAGCAGTAGAGTCCCCAGAGTTCGGACTTTGGATCTCTTGTCTATCTACACTCACACCCTTGGTGATCTCACGACACTAAAGGTCACATATGTGGTAATAACTCCCCAATTTTAACTCCAGCCTGACCATCTCTTCTTGAACTGCAGGCTCCAGGCTATTGCCCAGTTAGATGCCTACTAGGCTACTCCCACATAACATTTCTGACGCTGAAATCCTGAAATTCCTCCTTCTGTCTCCCAATCACCCTGTGCCAAATGAAGTTTTCCTCATATTAGGCCAAAAAGCTTGGTGTCATCCTTGACTTTCCTGTTTCTCTCACATTTCAAATCCAATCCATCAGAAAAAATTTTTTCAGCTCTACTTTTAAAATAATCCAAAATTCAACTACTTAACCACCTCCACTGTTAATTAACACCCTAATTTACCATCACATCTTGACTTTATCCTTGCCCTGTTTCTACTTTTGTCCCCATGAAGGAAGTTTTCAACACACTGCCAGAGCGATCGTTTTTAAACGTTGAGACAACTCATATCACTCCTCTGCTCAAAACCCTGCAATGGTCCCCATCTCAATCACGGCTAAAGCCTATTATTTTTAATGACAGAACGATCACCTTCTATCATATTATAAAATGTATTTCTCTATTGTGCTTATTATCTGACTCTCCTCACTAGAATGTAAGTTCTGTGCAGGCAGGGATTTTTGTCTGCTCCCTCCAGTGATACAGCCACAGTACTCCTAAAATGATGCCTGGCATGTAGTTGGTGCTCAAAAATGAATGGCTTTGACCCAAAGCACTATGCGTGCAAACATTTCCTGGCCTCGAACAATACCAGCAAGACTCCTGACTAGACAGACATCTCAGAGACAGTCGTTCTCCCTCTAAGGTTCTGAGGAGAATGTTTACCAACACAGCACACCTAGAATGGCCATAGTTAGGGTGACAATATTCATATCTAAGAAAATATAGCTAACAGTTATTGAGAGCAATAGTTACTGTATGTGCCAAGTGTTCGTCCAAATATACTACAGTCTCAATTAGTTTAATCCTTATAACAACGCTTTGAGGTCAGTACTGTTACTACTTCCATTTTATAAGTGAAAAGGGTGAGGCACAGAGAATTAAATGGTCACTCAGCTAATAAGTTTGTAGAGGCAGAATTGGACACAGGGCAGCCTGGTTGTAGAGTTCATGCTCTTCAATACTCCCCTCCACCTCTTCTCTAAATAGGAATGATATCAGAGAAAACATCTGTATAATGAGTAATTCCAAATCACTAGACCAGAAAAAAAAATGATCCTCATTGACCTTCCTTCACCGTCTTGTTTTATTTGTTGACATCTCTGTCTCTTTTACTACAGCCAAGCTCCTTGAAGGCTAGAGGGGTCATTTTATTCACATTTGCGTGAACCACACTCCAAGACTTGATGCATGGAAGGGGCTCAAAGAGTATTCATTTAATGTGATTTTTTTAAAGTGACTAAACTCAGCAAAACATCTCACTTCCAATGAGTTAGTATGGTTTTCAATAGTTTTCATAATGCCACGGCAGCCTGAAGATAGAAGAGATCAACAAGGTACAAGGGTTATATTAAATGTGAAAAGCAGACCCCAACATCTTAAAATGTATAGAAGGCGCTCAAAATTTAACACCTATTATTATTGCAATAATTGTTATTACCAGAATTTTTTTATAGTTATGATGGTATTTTTTTAAATAGAAAGAAAAAATAAAAAGACATGAGCTCTTTCCTTCTATTTTTTCCATTTCCTGGGTTCTTTAAAACAAAGTCACCTGTTTAATCACAGATCCAGCCACACCTACCTCTGTCTGCCATTCCCTGTTGTCCACCAGGGATATTGTGTTGTAAACTACACAGCAGAACTTCCTTCCCTGTTCCCTTCTCTAGGATCTGTAGTGGTTACAGTACCTGATGGTACTTTTCTTTAGCCACCCCTCTCAGCTAAGGAAAGGTGAAGTGTTGCACACAGTAATATAATGAATTATTTATGGATTATTTTATTTGGAATTAGTTTTCCAAATGGCTGGTTGGGCTTGATTAGCTCATGTCCTGAATCTGTACATCTTTTCCTCTCTCTGCAGTAATAACCTAAAAAATCTTTGAAGCTATTAACTTGGTCATTCTCAACTCCAGTCCAATTTGTGGAACAACTGTTTATACTAAAGTTATCTTTAATATTATGCCTATAAAAAGAATCAAGAAGTTTTTATTTGTAGAGTGCAGTGGAAAGATCATTGATTTTGGAGTCAGGGAGATCTGGGTTAAAACCCTGACTCAGCCCCTTTACCAGTCAGGTAATTTGAGTGTGTTATTTACCTTCACTGAGAACCATACTTCTATTCTGGAAAATGGGACTGATAACACCCAACCCATATGTTTATGAATTAATGTGATAATGTAGGCACCACTCTTTGCACAGGAGATAGCACCCAGGGATTACTCAAAAGTGTAGTTTCTTTTTTTTTTTTTTATTCTTTTCTTTTTTAATGAAAATAGTATATATTTAAGGTAGACAACATGAGTATTTTATGGACATACACGTAATGAAATGATTGTAACAGTCAAGCTAATTAACATACCTTCTCACAGTTATCTTTTTTATGTGTATAATGAGAACACCTGATCTCTGCTCTCACCAAATTTCCACTATTCAACACAGTATCATCATGCTGTCACATTAGAGCTCTAGACCTATTTAATCCTTTAACTGCGACTTTGTATCCTTTGACAAACATCATCCCATCCCCCACCCCCAGCCCTGCCTCCTTGCCCCTGGTAACCACCTTTCGACACCTACCTTCTATGTGTTGTAATCCGCTTTTTTAGGTTCCACATGTAAGTGAGATCATGCAGTTTTTTTCTTTCTGTGCCTGGCTTTCACTTAGCATAACGTCCTCATCAAACAAGTAGTTTCCAACCACACTTGCCTTTTTCTGGAACTGTTATTAATGACATCAACCATTGTGTTGTACTGCCTTATAGACGTTGAGTTCCACTTCATAAACTCCTTTTAGAATTTAGTGCTAGGGACTTCCCTGGTGGTGCAGTGGTTAAGAATCCGCCTGCCAATGCAGGGGACACGGGTTCGAGCTCTGGTCCAGGAAGATCCCACATGCCACGGAGCAGCTAAACCTGCGAGCCACAACTACTGAGCCCGTGTGCTACAACTACTGAAGTCTGCACACCTAGAGCCCGTGCTCCGCAACCAGAGAAGCCACTGCAATGAGAAGCCTGTGCACCTCAACGAAGGGTAGCCCCCGTTTGCCACAACTAGAGAAAGTCTGCACAACAACAAAGACCCAACGCAGCCAAAAATAAAAAAATATATATAATAAAATTTTTAAAGTTAAAAAAAAAAAAAAAAGAATTTAGTGCTAGGATAAATTTTCTCTCAAATCCAAGTACTTTCATTTCTTAGAAAAGGTATCTTCAGGGCTTCCCTGGTGGCGCAGTGGTTAAGAATCTGCCTGCCAATGCAGGGGACACGGGTTCGAGCCCTGGTCTGGGAAGATCCCACATGCCACGGAGCAACTAAGCCCGTGAGCCACAACTACTGAGCCTGCGCGTCTGGAGCCTGTGCTCTGCAACGGGAGAGGCCGCGACAGTGAGAGGCCCGCGCACCGCGATGAAGAGTGGCCCCCAATTGCCGCAACTGGGGGGGAAAGCCCTCGCACAGAAAGGAAGACCCAACACAGCCAAAAATAAATAAATAAATAAATAAATTTAAAAAAAAAAAAAAAAAGAAAAGGTATCTTCATCTGTTTTCACATTGGATTTGCAATCATTGTTAAGGAAAACTGTGTAAACCAATATTTACCTTTGTATCCTGTTCGTAAGGAAGCACAGTGTCAAATTTACTATTAAATTACTGTACTATTATAAATTATAATTTTTAATATATAGTAGCACAATTTAATGTACTATATCATAATGTATAATGTAATATAATTGTACTACTATAAATTATTAAATTATTGTACTAAAGATTTTTGCTTCCTACTCTTTTTTTATGCCTTCAATGCATTCTTATTCCAATAATCTTATTGGATACTTGGATTTTACTCTGTGTTCTCATATATATATATATATATATATATATTCAAATATATTAAGTATAAATGACACATTAGCTCATCAAATTAACACCAGAAAATTAATCAAAATTAAAGTGGAAATTTATCCCCACGTGCTTCCTTATGTTCAAACTATTATAAGACTGGCTCTCTAATTATGAGAATAATTTAAATACATTTGGAACATCTGATTAATTTCTGCATCAAAATGTTTCTTTCTGATCTGTCTCCAATTTTTTCTGTGAGTTTGTATTGGAATCAGGCAGGAAAAGGATACTCTGTGTGTGTGTGTGTGTGTGTGTGTGTGTGTGTATCCCCTTTAGATTAACCTATCCCAGCTGTGTTTATCTGGTTTACTTTTCTAATCATCTGAGGACCCTGAGTTGGTCTACTTTTCCTGCATGGCAGATTTAAAACAAGGAGTTTTCTTTGTAGCTTATCTGCTCATCACAGAAAAAAGCAGTGCTCTATCAGTGGTAATCCTTGATATTGCTGGGAACTCAGTTTCTCTTCTCTGTTGATCCTGTTTAATTTTTCTTTCATCTGACTTTCACCATCCCTCCAGTAATCTCATACCTTGAATTCAAGTTCCCCCATAATCTAATATAACATAATATACTATACTATAATTTATGTATTTATTTTGGAGCCATGTTTTACAGGAATAAGTGTTTGATGTGCCAGATATATACAGACTTCAATGCACTAGAGACTTCTGACAACTCAGAGCAGCGGCCAAGATTCAGATCACGAGGCATGTTAAACACAGAGGCAGATTTACTAAGCATCTACTCTGTTCCACACAATATGCCTGGATTGGTGGGAAGTGGAGATAAAACAAGACATTTACTGTGTGTCTATACATAAGGAATTTACTGCCTAGCATATAACTAATGTGATCATGTAATACAAAATCTAAAGAAAATGATACAAAGGAGTTCAGAGAAGGAGTATCTCTGCCCAATGAGTCTATCAGGGAAGACAACGTGTGTGGCCTTCATACTGAAAGAACAGCCTCCCAGCAGAGGAGACAACATGCACAAAGCAGCTGGGCAGTAAAGGCAGGTTAGGGAAGTGATGAGTAATGCAGCCTGCCTGAACCTACAGTACATGGAGGGAGGCTTGGGAGATAAGATCGAGGGAGCTGGGCGGGGGGGACTTGGGGGGAGGGAAGGGATGGGTCCTTGAATTTTAGATTTTATGTCTAATACCATTTTAATTATGTCATTTCCTTGCTCTAAACTTGCACTGGCTCCTCCTTGCCTGACAAATACAGGAAGAGCCAGTGGCTATGTGGGAAGTGGAAACTGATTATATAGGAGTAGGATGAAAGAGAAAGATGAGCTCCAGCCACAGAATTTAAACACTCCAATAAAGTGGTCCAGATTCTGTTTCTTAATATGTTAAACAAAGCTATCAGTCCAAGAAAAAGCTGCTCAATTGAATTTTCACTAAGGGCCCAGTTAAAATACTGAATTTCTGCCCACTCCTGACTGCCATCCATTTTTTAATCTTTGGATGACTCCATAGTTACAGATCCTGAGTTCTCACAGAAATAAGTACGAAACAGGTAACTTTTGACTATTATGGTCAAGTGTTGAACTGGAAATTCAGTGACTTAATATTCCAGTGAACCAGTTGTGTCACCAGGGACTTAGGGCTACTTGCTTGACCTTTTTATTTATTTATTTTTTAATATCATTATTGGAGTATAATTGCTTTACAATGTTGTGTTAATTTCTGCTGTACAACAAAGTGAATCAGCTATATGTATACATATATCCCTATATCCCCTTCCTCTTGAACCTCCCTCCCACCCTCCTTATCCCACCCCTCTAGGTCATCACAAAGCACCTAGCTGATCTCCCTGTGCTATGCAGCTGCTTCCCACTAGCCATCCATTCTACATCTGGTAGAGCATATATGTCAATGCTACTCTCTCACTTCGTCCCAGCTTCCTCTTCCTCCCCTGTGTCCTCAAGTCTGTTCTCTACATCTGCATCTTTATTCCTGCCCTGACACTAGGTTCATCAGTACTGCTTTTTTAGATTCCGTATATGTGCGTTAGCATCCGGTATTTGATTTTCCCTTTCTGACTTACTTCACTCTGTATGACAGACTCTAGGTCCATCCACCTCACTACAAATAACTCAATTTCGTTTCTTTTTATGGCTAATATTCCATTGTATATATGTGCCACATCTTCTTTATCCATTCATCTGTGCTTGACCTTCTTAAATATTTCACATTATGGGGGTAATTTCTCTCAGGGGGGTTGTTAAGAGAGCTAGTAAAACATTATTACATATCACCCATCTCTGACTAGATATTTAGCATCAGTGCTCAAAGAGTTCTAAGTGGTTGTTTGAAGCATTTATTTCTGAGATACAGATAGTGATGCTTATGACTGGTACAGTTCTTTTAGACTCATTTGAATGTCTGGCTATTCACAAGAACTAGGCATTTCTATGAGTTACAAATATGCCTAAAGAAGGTAATCGAAATTCATTTACTGGGTTTCTCAAATGGGAACAAAAAGAAATTCTATTCAGAAGGTCCTTCTCTTATTGTTCATCTCAAGAGGTTGATCTCCAAGGTATAAGTGTTATACTAAGGTTGACATAAGAATCTCCAGAAATTTAATGTGGGTAGATAGATACACTATACCTTTAATGTTAATATTAAAAGTTAGCTTTATAGAAGGTGTATCAACCCAAGAACTCACAAGAGGGAAGTTACAGGTATTGAAATGAATTTGCTAGTCAAGAAGGCAAATACCGGATGTGATTAAAGAGTGCATTTCCTTCCCTCTCTCCCACCCCTGCTTGCAGAACTTTCTGTGGCTCTCCCACTGGTTCCTCTCCAAAAAGCCCTGATAAGGTCTGAGGACCCCAACAGCTGGAGTGCTGGTGGAGGGAAGTCACCTACATGCTCTTCATTCCCCTGGTCTGTTGAGCATTGATAGGCAATGTTATCAAGTCAAGCCCTGATGTGGTTTATTGGTTTCCTGTCTCACAAGCTAGTTTTGTCCTTCATCCTATTTGGCTCCTGAGTTAATCGAAGTGATGATCCAGGTGGGGAATTCCTTACACAGGCAATTTTGAAGGATCGATATGGGTGGAGGGCAACATTACTTCTAATGGATAATTCACTGGTAGTTAGTCTCCAAAAGAAAGTTTTATCTCTCGTGGGCGATTAGCATCCATGTTAAATTCCCTATGACTTTGTAAACAGTTGAATGCTTTGATCCTATTGGAAATATCAATCCCTTGTACTGCTCCCACCTTCAGTACAAGAAAGGACAGAATGAGGTATAGGGCAGTTGCTGAGGGATTACTCAGTATTTGAAGCTCGCACTTATGGCAGGGATGTGATGGCCGGGGATGACAGGAGTAAGCAGACATTGGAATGATAAGCTTCTAAATCAAGACTCTGTTCTCAATAACACAAATTAAAATTTGTAATTATTTTATTTGTCTTTTTTTCTCCCCTCATTCCCTCACCTCCCCCACCCCTATAATTCTAAGCTTTGTGAGGTCAAGGAACTTCTACATTGTTTACCATTACATGCCCAGTGCCTCCCCCAGTACTTCATATGTGACAGATACCATAACTTATTTGTTGAATAATTACATAAATTGGTCTTGAATACTGAAAATCTAATTTCATCACTTCAACGCTTAAGAATTCTTCAGTGACTTCTCCAAGACGTGAGATAAAATAAATCCAGAATCCTTGTTTTAGCATTAAACAAATAAACAAAAAAGTAAGTCATCTGGTTACTCCAGGTTATTTTCCTAACTAGTAGTTCACTGTTTCCTCTGCCCTCTCCCTGCAAGGAGGGGACATTTCAATCATCATAAACGACTTGCAGTTATTCACAAGTGTCATATTCGTTCACCTCTTTCCTCATAACCAGCAATAGTAAGTACAGGAACCACACATTCCAGAAAGCTTTTCCTAACTCCACCCCGGTCTTGGTTAGGAGCTAAAGTACTTCATGTTATTGGATTGCAAATTTTCTGTTTTATCATCTCTCTCTGCTCAAGACATAAACTCCCTCAGGTTAGAGGGCTGTGATGGTTAATTTTATAGCAACTCAGCCAGGCTATGGTGCCCAGTTTTTTGGTAGAATACCAGACTAGATGTTGCTGTGAAGGTGTTTTTAGATATGATTAGCATTTAAATCAGTGGACTTTGAGTAAAGCAAATTACCCTTCATAACATGACTGGGCCTCATCCAATAGTTGAGACCTTAAGAGCAAAGATAGAGGTTTCCCAAAGAAGAAGGAATTCTCAAGATCTTAACATAGAAACACTACATCACTTTCCAGCGTGTCCCCCGGAACCTGTGTTCAAGACTACGGCATCAGATCTTGCCTGAATTGCCAGCCTTCAGGCCTGCCCTGCAGATTTCAGCCCTGCCAGCCCCCACTATGTAAGACAAGTCCTTAAACCACCCTCTCACTCTCTCTCTCTCTTTCTCTCCATCTCTCTATCTCTACCTCTATCTCTAGCACTCTCTCTCTCTGTCTCTCTATTATATAAAATAAAAAAATATATATATATTTCTCTATATACATATACATCTCTTGTTGGTTCTGTTTCTCTGGAGAACCTTCACTAACCCAGGAGCTTTCTATTTTAACTCCTGTGTCTAAAACGTAGCACAATAAGTAAATGAAAAATTAAATCTAGCTTGAAATCAGCCTCCCTTACTAGAAGAGGACTTTGCAGTGCAGAGATGATCAGCTAATCCTGGTGAGGTCAACTAAACCAGGTCCCCAGCACATCCCTGAGCACCCCCTCCCTGTCCCCTGGTAACCTGATCATCTGATGCGTATTAAAAAATAATGAGGAAAATACACACTTTATGAATCTATTTATTTTGTTGATGCTGGGGAACACATTACAAAGATTACAACCAGCGCTGTGAGCCCTGTGAATTGGAGAGCTACTGAGCTGGAGCCTCATCCCCGACCCTGCAAGGAGACAGCAGGATCAGCTGCTCTTCTAGAGCACCTACAACTTCATGCCTTTCTCTCTGCATCCCATCCCACCCCTTTTTGTGTGCATCTTGATCTTTGAATGACTGATGAGTCACTGGAAAAGACCTCTCCACATCAGCTGCTTTGGCCTGCCTGTCACTCAGCATCTGGTCCAAACAAAACCTCAGCACGTGTTCAGTGGGGTAAGTAAGCACATGATCAAAGCTCCAGGCTAGAATTGACAGCCTCAGCCTATCTTCTGGGTGTTTGCTGGACTCCCGGGTTTATACTGGGAAATGCCAGGTCATTCCCAATATGCATCACAGAGAGTAGGTACTCATAAATATTTACTGAAAACCTCTGAGGATGAAGTGCACACAAAGGGAGATCTCACGACATGTTGCCCGTCACCAGCTCTGTCCTCCTTGGGCTCCTCTCTCTGGGCATTATTCTCCATCAGGATCTTCTGCTGAATCTCAAAGGAGAAACTGGGATCGATGCCAGCCTGTGCTCAGCAAGAAAAGAGAGATACCATGAGTGGGAAGCTGGAAGCTGAGGTGACCTCTGAAAGCTGAAGGTCAGCAGAGCTAACATCTGGGAAACACTAACTGCTGTCGAAATTGAAAAACAGATATCCTGGGTCATCCTATATTCCCACCACTGACTATCCTTTAGGATGACAAAACTTTCACACCATCAACACTAACCACCACCAACCACCACCAACAAAAGCACACTTTGGGATAAAATAATTAGAGATTTTTTTTAAAAAATGGATGCTGGCAAACAATCAATGGGCAATATTTAGGCAAAGAGAAGAATCAGTTTTTCAGCATAGTTTCTGCTTGGGGTTTGTTGGTGCTTATTTTCTATTTTTCATCCCATGCTTATTATTTCCCAGCATGTTAGGTACTTTGTCTTTATTATATCATTTAAGTTTTACAAAATCTCATATTATAGAAAAGGAAATCAATGTCCTTGCTCTTAAGAGCTCCCCATGGAGCTCCTGACTTTAAGTCAGACCTCCCACAGCTCTCATATGTCCAGTTTTCTCTGCAGACTCAGGACTGCCTCAGGAGACGGTGTGGTCCCGCCATCATGTTAGGGTTCCCATTTGTTTGGTACTTACTATGCCAAATATTCCTCATTTGATTTTCATGATGACTCTAAGGTATGGCGTGAGGAGGGGAATTCAATTTTGGACATGTTGAGTTGGAGGATATCTGTAGATCATCCAAGTGAAGGACAGGGTAGAGATCATGGCCATGGCTGGAGATGTATATTTGGAGGATGCAGATTTTTTTTTTTAATATTTTATTAAAATATTAAAGTTCCTGGGAGAAGATGGAGGGGACGAGGTCATCCTACAGTTGGAGGGTTGGCCTTGACTAGGATATATATTCCTCATTTCAAGAGGATGAATAAAGGAAAGGAGAGGGGGATAGATACCTACGTAGATCAAGAGCTGTGTGACGGAAAGAGTTAAGAACACAGGATTTTTACATACTGAGGGCTTCACTCTTGTCAATGAAGTACAAGACCAACTCTTCCATTGAAAGTCTACCAACTGAAATATTTTTGTAGGAGCTAAATGCTGAAATATAGACTTCCATAAGTTACATTAAAAAGAAGCTTAAAAAACTTTTGTGCTACAAATAATACCAAGAAAGAAAAAACACAACCCACAGAATGGGAGAAAATATTTACAAATCATATATCTGATACGGGACTTGTATCTAGAATATAAAAAAAAACTTAAAATTCAAAATGCTCATAGAATCTGAATAGATATCTCTCCAATGAAGATATACACATGACCAATAAGCACATGAAAAGAAGCTGAACATTATTCATTAGGGAAAAGCACTTCAATACCACAATTTGATACCACTTCACACCCACTATACTGGCTATAATGTAAAAGACAGATAATATCACATGTTGGAAAGGATAACATGCTTGTGGGGATGTAAAATGCCGCTTGGGAAAACAGTCTCTCAGTTCTTCAAAAGATTAAACACAGAGCTGCAATAAGACCCAGCAATTCCACTCATAGGTATATACCCAAAAGAAATGAAAACATGTTCACACATAACTGGAATACAAATGTTCATATCATCACTATTCATAATGGCCAAAAAGTAGAAACAACTCAGATGTCCTTCAACTGGTGAATGGATAAATAAAATGTGTAAAATAAAATGTGTAAAATAAAATGGTATATCTGTACAATGGAATATTATTTGGCCATATAAAGGAATGAAGTACTGACACATGGTCTGACATAGATGAACCTTGAAAACACTATGCTAAGTGAAAGAAGCCAGTCACAAAGGATCACATACTGTATGATTCCATTTATAGGAAATGTCCAGAACCGGCAAGTCTATAGAGATGGAAAATAGATTGGTGGTTGCCTAGAGCTCGTTGTGGGGAGTAGTGGAGGAGGGGTAGGGAGCGACTGCTAATGGGCAGGGGGTTTCTTCTGGGGGTTGATGAAAATGTTCTAATATACATTGTGGACGACTTTATAAATGCATTTAAAAAATACAGAATTCTACAATTTAAATGAATGAATTGTATGGTTATGGGAATCATATCTCAGTAAGCTGTTTAAAAAAAAAAAAAAGAAACTTGAGGAAAAGACTATTGACAAAGGCAAGACTGAGGAACACTACTGAAGACCAGATAATAATAACAGCCATTATCTTTGAAGACTCACATGCCAGGCGCTAGGCTAAGTGATTTCCCTGCATCATTTCCTTTAATTTCACCATGAACCCATATATATTAGGTCCTTTTCCCTCATTTTACAGACAATGCAATTAAAGCTCAGAAAGCATAAGGAACTTGTTCAAGGTCAACAACAAGAAAGAAATAAAATGTAGCCCCCGGTCTGGGTCAGTCTGGAGCCTGTTTCTTAGTACCTGCACTATGCTGTCTTCCACAGGTTTTCCTTTTCTATTTAGCTTCAACTTTCTAGGTTCAGCACAAATGCCAGTGTCTTTAGGCCAACCTCTTTCTCCCCAGCACGCCCACAATTATCTGTCTACCAGTCTTAGAGTGGTAGACAGCCTTTTCATCTCGGAGTTAATAAAGAGATGTAGAATAAATGCATCAATAAATTAGCACTCTCCTTACCCTCTCCACACTCAGGAACCCTAGAAGCATGACCATAGCCCCGTACAGAGAGATTTCCCCAGGCTCAGAACACTGACTAAGAGATTAGGTAGCCAGGAGCTCAACTCAGAGATAATGCATCTTTCCCTTCTCCTCTGCTTGGAGAGGGTAAGAAGAAAAGAACAAAAGCTAATCTCAACTCTTAGATAGAGAGACGACACCCACCCCTACCCCCAAGCTGGTTCTCTCTGGTTTTGAGATCTTGACGCTACCTGCCAGCTTTCCTCACCTATTAACTACAAATAGACCTAAATTAGCCCCTGGCATGTAGTAAGGGTTCAAGAAATTTTATCTTCCTTTTCCATTCAGTTCACAGTCCCCCACCCTGTCCCCCACATGGCACTTACTGTTTACGTCGAACCTCTAGTCTGGAATGGGGTGACTATAAAAGAAGGGACAAAATACAAAGCTGGCTCACTAAGCCGGTCTGCTTAATCTCCTCTGGGCTCGGTAATCATAGCAGAATCCTGGGGACCATTTAAGCTGAGGCACTAAGTGGCTCCTGAGGAAACTATGGTATCTGTTTACATATATCCTAACACTACTTTCATTTTCATAATATGAGAAGCAGCAGAAGAAAAATAATTCTTTATAGTAAAATATCCCAATGTTTATGTGGGCTTACATTGTGCCAGACATTGTACTGGTATTTTTTTTTAATTGAGGTAACATTGGTTTATAACATTATATCAGTTTCATGTACAGCACTATAGTCTGACTTCTGTGTACGCTACAGTGTGCTCACGACTAAAAGTCTAGTTTCCATCACCACCATACAGTTGACCCCCTTCATCCGTCGTGCCCTTCTCCTCTGGCGACCACTACTCTGTTCTCTGTATCTATGTATGTTTGTACTGGAGTCCTTATAGACATCATTTTGTCCTCACACAACCCATGGTTCTCTTATTGGACAGATGAGGAAATAGAAGGTAGAAGAGCAGGAATAATTTCTCCAAGGTCACTCAGTCAGTAAGGGGAGGGGGCCAGAAACCTCCCAAAGGTCTGTGTGACTCTAATGCCAGGTCTCTCCATCTCTCCCTGACAACTCCTCCCACATCATTTCTGTTACCACCAAGCCCCGTTTCATGGAGGTTGTTCTGCCAAAAAGAGTACAGAGGAATGTGATTCTAACATGAAAATATGTTTACAAGCAATCATCCTATATCAATGCAAAAATACTAGATTAAACATTTAATAGAGAACAAACGTATGGGCACCAAGGGGGGAAAACCGCGGTGGGGTGGGGATGGTGGTGTGCTGAATTGGGCGATTGGGATTGACATGTATACACTGATGTGTATAAAATTGATGACTGATTAAAAAAAAATTTTTATGGAAAAAAAAAAACATTTAAAAACAGGACACAATACCACATTAAGATAATGTACCATGAGCAAGTGGGAGTCATTTCTGGAACGCAAGGATGATTCAGTATTAGGAAATCTGTTAATATGAGCATGACATTAGTAGATGTAAGAGTAATAATCACATGATTATTCCCTAGATGAAGAAAAAACCTCTTGAAAGATGCTTCCTGATTAAAAAAAAAAATTGCTCAAGAAAATAGGAAATGATGCATATTTCTTAAAGCCAAAATTGTGTTTAATGGGGTAATATTAGGGGAATTTCTAATAAGATTAGGAAAAAATCAGGAATGTCCACTATCTCTGTTACTATTGAACCCTGTCCTGGAGTTATTAACCAGCAGAATTTAAAAAGAGAAAACAATAAGGGGTACAGGAATTTACTTAAAGGAAGTAAAACTATTTTCAGGTGATTTGGTAGTTTACCTAGAGAACCTGAGAAAATCAACGATAAACTAACACAAACGATAAAATGAATGTAGTCTTTCTAAATGCTAAAGATAATGTTAATTTTAAAATAATTTCAAACAATTTCAGAATAACTTCAGAAAAGCTGCAAGAATAACACAGAAACATTCTTTCTGAAACCATTTGGGGGTAAGTTTTGAATGTGGTGCCCATCACTCCTGAATAGTTTAGGACATTCTCCAGATAACCACAACATAAGGATCAAAATAAGGAAATTATCATTGACGAACACTGAATTCACAAACTCCATTCAAGTTTAATCAATTGTCCCAATAATATTCTTTATAGGCTCTAACATAGGACCATGTGTTGCATTTAATGGTCATGTCTCTTTATCTTCTTCCAGTCTGGAAGAGTGCAGCATGGGTGGCCTCTCACAGGCTAATCTATCCTTACTCCATCCCCTCTGCACCAAGGGTGCTGGAAAAGGCAGAGAGTGACCGCAACCAAATGCTGTCTTGTCAGACATATAGAATGATTAACTGCCTGAGTGGGTAAAGAGATGCCTGGAAGTGATGTTATGCTTTTATCTTCTTTTATTTTTACCATAAAAGTTTTAAAGCGGGCTGTAAAAGTAGAAATATATATAACCATTCACTCTTTGCTAAATTCTTCTGAGTTAGGATGTTCACAAGAAAAAACTGTCTTGTTTCCAAATGGTCTTAGACACTCTCTCTTAAATTAGATTTAACAGTATATCTCTTAGATCAGCATATTCTCAGGTCTCTTTTGATCTTCAAATAAATCTCAGTGAGGGAGCTTTTTCCTAGATTAAATTTTAAACAGGCACACAGAGAGCACAAATATCCCCATTGTGTTAGATATGAGTTCTAAGTAGGTTTAAAAAGTGTAATCTGACTGCCTCAAAGTTCTGTTAGGAATTCTTAGAAATCTGTCAGATTACCAGTAATTCCATGGGGCGGTAATTTGAATTTCTTTTTTTCGTTAGATTTACTTCTCTTTGTTTTTATTTTATTTTACATACTTTTTAATCAATTTATTTATTTAATTTATTTATTTTTGGCTGCATTGGGTCTTCATTGCTGCACGTGGGCTAGTTGTGGCAAGCGGGGGCTACTCATCTTTGCAGTGCGCGGGCTTCTCATTGCAGTGGCTTCTCTTGTTGCGGAGCACGGGCTCTAGGCACATGGGCTTCAGTAGTTGTGGCTCTAGGGTTCTAGAGTGCAGGCTTAGTAGTTGTGGCGCACAGGCTTAGCTGCTCTGCGGCATGTGGGATCTACCCGGATCAGGGCTCGAACCCGTGTCCCCTCCATTGGCAGGCGGATTCTTAACCACTGCGCCACCAGGGAAGTTCCTTGAATTTCTTTATACGTAGAGCCTACAACTACTTTTGCCTAATTAAATTTTATGATAATCAAATCATTAGCTTTCATCCACATTGACAGTCGACTGTCTGAAGGTGTTTGAAAGCATAACAGGTATGTAGATAATGGTTATGCTATGCTTGTTTGATGAATCTTTGTTCTCATTATGCTTTCTGGATAACTTACTCAGATATATTATTGGAGAGTCCTTATAGTGTAAATAATGACATTGAGAGTTCCCAAAGAAGGTTTTTTGTTTTTGTTGGTTTGTTTGTTTATAAAGAGCAGATGACAGATTTCCTTGAGTGCCTGGGGTCCATGCTTCATTAAGTCGACTCAATGGAAGTGTTTATGGATGTTGATCTTCTATTTTCTAGTCATCTCCTTGGTGGCAGAATTACCCCCCCCCCTCCTTTTTTTGCTACCCCTCTTTGTGGGAGCCATTTTTCGCAGAATAGGTTGGAAAGAGAGAAGGGGGTTGTGGGAGGGGTCAGTTACTCTTCAGAGCTGCTTGGAGGCAAGGCGACATCTGGGAGTTTTTTAAAAAAATACAGATTCCTTAACCCTACACCAGAATTTCTAATCAGAATCTATGGAGGTGGATCCACTAATATGTATTTTTAAGAAGTTTCCCAAGAGATTTTTCCTTGACTAACTTTGAGAAGTTGTGTTCTACACATTGGTTTAGCAGAATGATCCCTATAAAAACCTAAGAGTTGGGGAAATGTTGCTCTCTTTATCTCCTTCTTAGCCAGCCATAACTCGTATTGGCATATACATTTAAGAAAAGTCTATTTAATTTTAACTCAGCATTTCTCCAATTTATTTGAGTATAGAACATACTTTTTTTTCTTGATGCAACATATATTACTACAGCATGCTCAAAAGCACAGACTTTATGAAATATTGGTCTAGAGAATATGACTCACCCTGTCACCCCCTCTTAGTTATTAACAGTCAGCAACTCTTTGATGCTTGGCAACTCAGTAATAAATGTAACCACAGCTATTCATTAGGACTATTACACAAGGTTTCATAAAGCCTTCATGCCCAGTGTGATTCTCTGGCTCTTCCTCTGCTTATTCCTGAACTTTAAAAAAAAAAAAAAAAAAAAAAACTGAGAAGAATTATGGTAATTAATATACATTGATTGCTGACTATGTGCCAGGCTCTGTTCTAAGCTCTTTGCAGGCATTATACCAGGTAATCCACAGTCCTGTGAGTAGTTTGTATTATTTATAACAATGCTTCAATAAGATGCTGAGGAGGGGCTTCCCTGGTGGCATAGTGGTTAAGAATCTGCCTGCCAATGCAGGGGACATGGGTTCGATCCCTGGTCCGGGAAGATCCCACATGCCGCGGAGCAACTAAGCCCGTGCGCCACAACTACTGAGCCTGTGCGCCACAACTACTGAAGCCCACGCGCCTAGAGCCCGTGCTCCGCAACAAGAGAAGCCACTGCAATGAGAAGCCCGCGCACTGCAACTAAGAGTAGCCCCCGCTCACTGCAACTAGAGAAAGCCCGCATGCAGCAACGAAGACCCAACACATCCAAAAATAAAATAAATAATAAATAAATAGTTCACATAGTGAATGGTGGTTAAAACACCCGCTTTGTGCTCAGCCCCACGCCTTGCACCAGGAGGGCACAGAGCGTGGGGAGAAAAAAAAAAAAAGAATCCGCCTGCCAGTGCAGGGCACACGGGTTTAAGCCCTGATCTGGGAAGATCCCACATGCCGCGGAGCAACTAAGCCAGTGCACCACAACTACTGAGCCTGCACCCTAGAGTCCACACGCCACAACTACTGAAGCCCACGCACCCATGCGCCTAGAGCCTGAGCTCCACAACAAGAGAAGCCACCGCAATGAGAAGCCCGCGCACAGCGACGAAGAGTAGCCCCTGCTCACCGCAACTAGAGAAAGCCCGCCTGCAGCAACCAAGACCCAATGCAGCAAAAAATAAATAAATAAATTAATTAATTAATTTTAAAAAAAGATCCTGAGGAACAGAGAGATTAAGTAGCCAAACCTAAGAAAATACATCGAAAGTGGTGAAGCAGGTATTACAGACATTAAATCTGACAGATTTAAAGCCTATCACATTAATCACTCATTATTTTGCTTGAGCTTTACTCATCTGTCTTCCTCTACATGCTCCTCCTTGACAGTCTCATTCAGACAAAGTTTGACCTTGGCCATGGCTTCCTAAGCCCTCTTCCTAACTCTTGCTCTCTCTGTTGAACCACAGACCCACCTTCTTAACTGCTTGTTAGATATCTCAGTGAGGAGCTACAGCTGGAACCTTAAACTCAACATATTTCTAATAGAATCTCATCTTTCCTCTCCAAACTTATCCCTTCTTTTGTGTCCCCTCTTTCCAGTCATTCATGTATGTCTTCATGTGACACACATGAGCCCCTACTATGTGTTTGTACTGTACTCTGTTGAGGATACACATGAAAGTGAATAAGACTTGGGTTTTTACTCCTAGTGTCTACTGCTCCATAATGTCAGTGAATGCATGCCCCATCGTGTCCTCCTCCTCTTTCTCTGTTATGTCCTTCCAGATGAATCTCCAGCAGCTATTTTAGTCTCTAAATTATTCATAAATTATATTCACTTGAAAGGGAATTTGATTGTCCTGGATTATTTTCCTATGACAGGTCACTGGCACATCCATGGGTGCTGTGGCAGATTGTATTCTAACGAGGGCAGCACCATCCCACACGCCCTTCTTACAAGGTGATGTCAATAGTCCTGCATCATGAGTTGGGGTCTACATTTCCTCCCCTTGGATCTGTGTGGGCCTATAGCTGCAGTGGAAGTAATACTAAGTGATACTTTCCAAGGCTGAGTCCTAACAGGCAAAACAGCTTTGGCCTGGCCCTTTAGGGATGCTTGTGCTTGGAACCCAGGCCCCAAGCCAGAAAGACTACATAGAAGGTATTTCAGGTGACAGTCTCCACCGAGGACCCAGCTGACAGCTAGCACCAACCTCTAGACTAAGGAGTAAGCAAACTTTCAGATGATTCCCATTCCTGGCCTTCAATACACTCTAGCTGATGCTGAGTGTAGCAGAGACAAGATGTCCCCTCTGAGACTTACCTAAATTGCAGATTTATGAACATCATAAATATTGTCATTGTTTTAAGCCACTGCATTTTGGGGTGGCTTGTTAGGTAGCAATAGATCACCAGAACAGGTGCCTACCTTTGTTTCAGTCAGCTATTGCCAGGGACCAGGTCCCCTGGCAGGAAGCTCACTGCCTGGAAGGATTTGTTGCCAGAGAGGCAGGCATCATGATTAAATGTCAGTTATGTTCCATGTTTTTTTAAATGTTTAATGCTCTCTAGCACATAACAAAGTGTTTTACATGGAGTATATGTCAAATAAATATTTACTGAATTGAATTCAAATAGAGTGTGATAGTAAGAACATGCATTTTGCTGTCAGATATACTAAATTTCAAACCACAACTCTAGATGCTACAGCTCTGGGGTAGGGAGTAAATTGCCTTCCCAATCCATCAGTTTCCCTTCTTCTGAAACTGATATGACTATTAAAATACTTAAGGCATGTAAAGTGCCTAAGAGTTTGTGGTTCATGGTAGATCTCTCTCCCAATCCCTCCCTCACTCTCAAATTTTTAAATAGGAGACATAAGGATAAAATGGAAAAATTGAAACATGATTATGAAGGATACTGAATGCATGGTTAAGGTCTATTTTTTAGGCAATGGGGATTATAGAGATGTGATATACATAAGATAATTTTTGAGAAGATTAATATGGCTGTAATGTGTAGAATGAGAAACCAGGTAGAGAAAAATTACTTAGGAAGCTAAAGTCAGTGTCTAAGCATGTTAGGGTCTAAATAGTATCTTAAAAATGTAGTCAGGGTGATATCAGGTCTGAATTAAATGGCAGGATGATTACAAAAGAAGTTTCCATAGACTTTGAGTTGGAGTCTACAAAGGAGAAGCATAAAGGACAAGAGAATCCAAAACTGACAACAATATTGTGACAGCATCTATTAAAAATTATTCACATGGGATACCCTATGATCCAGCAATGTCACACCTAAAAATCTATCTTATAAAGAAGTGATAGCAAAAGTACTTAAAGTTATATGTGCCAAGATATTTACTGCAGCCTTGTTTGTGATAGCACAACATTAAAAAACCGAAATCACCATCAGTCAGGTAATGGTTAAGTAAACTATGGTATATCTATGTAATGGAATCATGTGAGTAAATCTAAATAAACTGACCTGAATACATTTCAAGTGAAAAGAGAAAGTTATAAACCAATATGCATAATGTCATCTTTTGTTAAAAGCAGAAGAAATGCCTAAGTGTCAGAAAAGAAAGACTGAATTAAAGGCTATTTGGGAAGAACTTATGTGATTTTTTCAGAGTTGCTGATCATCTACATTATTACATTTTAGTAATAAAATGCATGTCATAAATAATAAATATGAAAACTGCAAACAAAAAAAAAAAGAAAAGAAACACTGAAATTCATGCTGTTTTCCTCTGGGGATTGGGAATGTAGGGGTGTGAGGTGGCATGGTCTTAAAAATATTTGAATAATTTGTATAATTTTACGTTTTGGTATTCTTCCGTTTTTTTCTTTAATAAAAACTTAAAAACATTTTAAGTTTTCAAATTCCATACCAATACAAGCAAACAGTATCGTTAATAGAAACAGTTGAAGATTCGGGGAAAGATGATGATTCCATATAGGTTAATGTGTAGTTGGTAGAAAGAGCTGAATTGTGATGCGAGTTGTAATAGCTGTTGGCAGTGGTTGAAGGTGTACGTGAGCAAGACTTCTGGGTCCTTGCTCTGGAAAGGATCAGACAAGAGATGTGGTCCACCTGGGCAGAGCTCACAGCTAAGACTGCAGTCAAAGGCAAGACTCCTGAGCCAACATCATGGAAAACAGCACCACAGATCTTCTCTATTTCTGTCCATCCCAGAATTGGAGGGAATAACTCTCCCTGACACAGCCTGTTCATGCTATCTATGAGATGCCCTAATAATTAACTCTGGGCCTTCCAACCTAATATGAATGTTGGTAGGTGATGCAACATCTTACTGGTGAATTAGTCTTTATGAATTTATCTATCCCCAACTTGAACTTAACTATGTTTTTAACCTGGGGTACATCTATACCTACATTCATGTCTACATTTGTATCTATATTTACATCATCTATATTATCTATATATCTGGCTAGATAGATGGATAGATATAGCTAGATATCCTTATCTGCATATTCTCATATCTCGTATGAAATAATCAGCATTTATTCAAATTTATCTTTGAACGATACTAGGTATTGGGTTATATTAATTACAGGATAAACATACTATAAAAATGGAGCATTACATGGGGCATTACAGTGGTATGTTATAGAGCCAGGGTTTTATTACAGGATTACTGATTGCTTCTCCAGATGGATTTAAATTGACGGCTCTAAGAAAATTTTTGCCAAAGATCCCCTTCTAGCTTATCAACCCCAGAAATGTGCTTGCCACTATTTCTGGGAATATCCCATTTTCCTTCATGGCTTCAAGATGCTTTGGGCAAAAAAACCCCAAAACAAACACTGTATATTTTATTAAGTGAATATTATCTGACTTTTTTTTAGCCCAATAATGACTTTTTTTTTAGTACATGAAATCCTCTTTTAAAATCTGTTTAATGGTTAATATACCTTCCATTGGGTCATTATTTAATAATACATTAAAATTTTTAAAAATACATATACAAAATGATTTGGAGAAGTGCCTACAAGATTTGTGATTCTACTGTCTACCGTTTCCTTTTATTTATCCTATCTGAACAGGCATAGAGATTAAAAAAACCATGTCATGATGACTTTCTTTTCCTTTTTTCTTTACAAAGCTAGAAAAAAGGCATAGAAGTATAATTAGTTGCCCAAGATCCTATAGCCCTTCATGTAGACAATGATATTCTTATACTCTGGGATGTGTTGCCTCTTTTTGCTATTTTCCTTATTCGTGATGTTTAGAAACAAAAGATTTATATGTGCCCCCAAAGTTATATATATATAGTTATTTATTTATTTATTTTTAATCACTGCTATGAATCCATATGCTATTTCATAAATGCATCTCAAGTAAAGAATTTTTGATTGCTTTAACTATGTCATTCTCTTTTTTTCCAAGCAGAAATACCAGCCCTGGTTTTCCTGCTTGTCCTCATGCAGTATATGCTGCCAAGCTATTCCAAAGTGAAAATGGCAATTTCCTTTACAAATTACTTTGTGCTCCTGCTATTAATCTACAGAGATATGGAAGTGGGCGAAAGAAAAGAAGCTGCTCTTCTGGCAATAAGGAACAATCCTGAGACCATGGAGGCCTGCTCCAAATTACACATTTCTTCATATGGTTTGGCTAAACAGTTGAAGTTGAGAGTAGACCCTGACTCTATCTCTTAGGAATTAGAGTCATTTATAATCCCTGTTTCTTTTGACTAGTTCTGCCAGTTGGTGATAAGATATAAGACAAAATGAGATAAAAACAAAACAGAATTTTTAAAAAACTATTGTGAGTTTAAGATCTAGTAAAATAATGTGGGTAGTCTTCTAGAATCTAGTTAAATAAAAAAACAAATAAAATTCTTAGAAATATAAGATATCAACATTTTTTAAAACAAAAGAACAATGGAAGATCCAGGAAGATAAGAGAGGACAGGAGTAACTTTGATGCCTTCGTGCAGGGAGGTGAAATCATTCATCCCCTAGTTTGAGTTGTTTTCCAGTGGTGATGATGGATTTGAACAATCTGTCCAAACCTTTTCACCCAGTTCCTCTCTTTACCAATTGCAGGCCTCTGCAATGGGGCAATGTGCATGAGATGTGAGAAGATAAATGACTCTCCAGAGGTTACTGTGAACTTTATCACTAGTATCTTGACTCTAATGCTGATGATAGAAGAGAAATGTCTTAAATTCTGGGTAAACAGTCACTTAACTACTCAGAACATTTGGAAATTAGAAAAAAAAAAAAGGAATATTTTTCTCTGTTCATTTTGATTTCATAAGTGACTGAGTTTCCTTTTCTCTGTCTAAGAGAAAAGATCCAGTAGATGTTGACTAGATTGTAAGCACCAGAAGATCACTATGATACACTCATCTTTATATTCTACTGTGTTTGGCCCTTGTCAGGGTCTCAATAAATATTTGTTAGGTTTCATTGAATTAACTGAGTAAAAGAGGAGGTATAATCTTTTAGAAACAAAAACGATTTAAAAATCTTGATAAGAACTTTAAGTACATCATTCAATCTGTGTTCATAGATCAACTGAAAAGGGGGAATTAGAGAGGGGAAGTCAAAAGATAATCTACTAACTGATATGTAATTTGGGGGTATTTTTGTAATCCACTTTTCCTGTCACTTGTGGGAAATATCACCAGCATCTAAATCAATCAGTGCACATAAGGATAATGGGGATGGGAGCACAGCAACTTCCCTTGGCTCCTGTTTGCAAGTCCAACTGACATCAGTTGCTGCAACCTTCTTGGTCTCTCTCCCCTATTTGACTCACTTTGTCCCAGAGAAGAAGCATCTCTTTCATTAGTGCATTTAAGAAATAAACTGGCGCTGCATAGTTGGGAGCGAGCGGACCTCAGGAAGTACACATTTTGGTCTGCTCCTTCTCCCTCTAAGTTGTGCAGAGGCACGTCTTCTAGTGGAAGCTGTGCTGTGGCTGGTGGGTAAGTCTTTTAGGAAGCCCGCTGTTGTCATGCACCTAAGCCATGCCCTTCTTTATTATCTTTATCAGTAATGAGGATGACATTTTAATCTCCTTCTGCCAGACTTCCATGCCTATCTTTTCATTATTTTCAAACTTGATTGGGAAAAGAATGTTACTTTTTGGTCCCTTATAAGGTACTTATACTGGCTCCAGCAACTCTACAAATCTATACTTTGCATCTGGTTATCTGAGGTGTATTCATTTATTCATTCAGCCATTCATTTGGAAATAGTTATGGAGTGCCTAAAATATACCGAGTACTATGGTAAGCCCTGGGACCCTACCCATAAAGAGCTCACTGAAAGCATTTCCTCTAAGATCAGGAACAAGACAAGGATGTCCACTCTCGCCACTATTATTCAGCATAGTTTTGGAAGTCCTAGCCACGTCAATCAGAGAAGAAAAAGAAATAAAAGGAATACAAATTGGAAAAAAAGAAGTAAAACTGTCTCTGTTTGCAGATGACATGATACTATACATAGAAAATCCTAAAGATGCCACCAGACAACTACTAGAGCTAATCAATGAATTTGGTAAAGCTGCAGGATACAAAATTAATACACAGAAATCTCTTGCATTCCTATACACTAACAACAAAGATCAGAAAGAGAAATTAAGGAAACACTCCCATTTACCATTGCAACAAAAAGAATAAAATACCTAGGAATAAACCTACCTAAGGAGGCAAAAGACCTGTACGCAGTAAACTATAAGACACTGATGAAAGAAATCAAAGATGACACAAACAGATGGAGAGATATGTCATGTTTTTGGATTGGAAGAATGACTATACTACCAAAAGCCTACAGATTCAGTGCAATCCCTATCAAATTACCAATGGCATTCTTCACAGAATTAGAACCAAAAATTTTACGCTTTGTATGGAAACACAAAAGACCCTGAATAGCCAGAGCAATCTTGAGAAAGAAAAATGGAGCTGGAGGAATCAGGCTCCCGGACTTCACACACTACTACAAAGCTACAGTAGTCAAGACGGTATGGTACTGGCACAAAAACAGAAATATAGATCAATGGAACAGGATAGAAAGCCCAAAGATAAACCCACATACCTATGGTCACCTAATCTATGACAAAGGAGGCAAGGATATACAATGGAGAGAAGACATTCTCTTCAATAAGTGGTGCTGGGAAACCTGGACAGCTACATGTAAAAGAATGAAATTAGAACACTCCCTAACACCATACACAAAAATAAACTCAAAATGGATTAAAGACCTAAATTTAAGACTGGACACTATAAAACTCTTAGCGGAAAACATAGGCAGAACACTCTTTGACATAAATTACAGCAAGATGTTTTCTGATCCACCTCCTAGAGTAATGAAAATAAAAACAAAAATAAACAAATGGGACCTAAAGAAACTTAAAAGCTTCTGCACAGCAAAGGAAACCGTAAACAAGACGAAAAGACAACCCTCAGAATGGGAGAAAATATTTGCAAATGAAGCAACACACAAAAGATTAATCTCCAAAATATACAAACAGCTCAATATCGAAAAACAAACAACCCAATCAAAAAATGGGTGGAAGACTTAATAGACATTTCTCCAAAGAGGACATACAAATGCCAAGAGGCACATGAAAAGATGCTCAACATCACTACTTTTTAGAGAAATGCAAATCAAAACTACAATGAGGGGCTTCCCTGGTGGCGCAGTGGTTGAGAATCTGCCTGCTAATGCAGGGGACACGGGTTCGAGCCCTGGTCTGGGAAGATCCCACATGCCACGGAGCAACTGGGCCCATGAGCCACAACTACTGAGCCTGCGCGTCTGGAGCCTGTGCTCCGCAACAAGAGAGGCCGCGATAGTGAGAGGCCCGCGCACCGCAATGAAGAGTGGCCCCCGCTCTCTGCAACTAGAGAAAGCCCTCACATAGAAACGAAGACCCCACACAGCTAAAAATAATAAATAAATAAATAAATAAATTTATAAAAAAAAAAAAAAAAAACTACAATGAGGTATCACCTCACACCGGTCAGAATGGCCATCATCTAAAAATCTACAAAGAATAAATGGTGGAGAGGGTGTGGAGAAAAGGTAACCCTCTTACACTGTTGGTGGGAATGTAAATTGACAGAGTCATTGTGGAGAACAGTATGGAGGTTCCTTAAATAAAAATAGAGCTACCATATGACCCAGCAATCCCACCACTGGGCATATACCCTGAGGAAACCATAATTCAAAAAAAGTCATGTACCACAATGTTCACTGCAGCTCTATTGACAATAGCCAGGACATGGAAGCAACCTAAGTGTCCATCGACAGATGAATGGATAAAAAAGACGTGGTATATATACACAATGGAATATTACTCAGCCATAAAAAGGAACAAAATTGGGTCATTTGTAGGAAAAAAAAAAAAGAGCTCACATTATAGTGTATTTATAAAGCAATTTGACAAATGGGTAAGCACGTAGCTTCCCAAGAATTAACAGAGTCTAAGCTGAGTTGCTCATTTTTTTGGTGTTTTCTTAACTGAGTCATAACCCAGTAGGATTTGGCCAGGAGGTAGCTGATTTACCTGATCAAATCTGGTCTACCTAGTCAGAGCTGAGGGTGAAGGGGCAGGCAGGGGCTCAGTTCTGAAAGACCCTCCCTAAAAACCTAGACTCTGCCCAGTGGATAACAGGCAACTGTGTAAGAGATTAGAGGAGTGATATGGTCAGGTTTCTGTCCATAGGTCACTTTGAAAGCTGGGAACATCTATCTGAGGAGGACAAGCCTGGAGAGACCAATTTGCAGATTGTTCTAGGCGAGAGACTCTAAGAATGTGATTTAGCAGCACTTTTGCTTACTTTTGTTTTATCTTTCCTTTTTTTTTTTTTTTGGCGATCTTGACATTTTGTAGGATGAGCAGTAAGCGCTCTGGTGATGATGATGATGAAGAAAAAGAAGATGATGATTTTGCTAATGCTAAGTTCTTGCTATGAACTGCCACTGGGCTAAAATGTTTCTGTGTACTAGCTCAATTTGTAGTCACTAAAAATGCATAAGGTAGATAGTACTCTTTTGCATTTTATGTATGAGAAAACTAAGGCTTCAGGGGTAAAATAACTTGCCCCAGGGTGTACAGCCAGCCAGCAGCAGACCTGGGACTATCTGACAGTTTCCAGCCTGTCTGACTTCAGCTTCCATTCTGATGACCCTGTGCTCTATGAAAAGTTTCATAGCACTTTACCAAGCACATTCTTATACAGTGTCTCACTAGAGCTCTAACAGGATCCTTAGGTCAACCTTCAGTTCACTCCAAACAGAGTAGCTCATTCTCATTTAGCAGAATCATGCTCAAGAAAATTGTTTGTGATATACTTTGAAATCACAAAATATATTACTCTTTATTTGTACATTGATTACCCATTTAGTGCCTTCTTGACCAAATTTTAACAGTCAAATGTCTTCACCTTGCCATCAAACAGATATATACAGAATGAATTTTAATGTTAACTTTAAGTAAATAAGAAAATATTCTGTAAAATATCATTAAAATATTGTAGGTGAAGTGATTTCTGGTTTATCTTTTGCTATGGATTATTCATTCAACATTCAAAAAGTACTAAGTACTTAGCATGTGTTATGCACTATTCCTTTTAAGAGTATGGAGGATTATAATCAATAACTCATTCAGATTTGCTCACGCAGAGCACAGCTCAGTCCATTGTACAGAGGTCCTCAATATCTGCTTTCAGACTAAATAAATCCAGTGAAAGAAAGCAAAGGAAGTACACTGTATGGGCCAAGCATCAAATTAATTAAATTAAATCATTGTACTACCTTACATTTACTACTTTTATTCCTTGGAAATCTTCAGATTAGTTTTTTTTTCCCACCCATGTTGATAAGGTAAAGGTGATTGTGTTGCTTTACATTCACTTAACATTAGCTTAGATAAATAAGTTAGTTATCTATTTATCCAGGATTGCGAGTGCTTCAACATTTATGTTAGCATTACTTATCCCAAACCTCCCAGTTTTAAACAGAAACCTCAAAGGGCCATAATGAACAACTTGTCATTCTTGGTGAATGGACTTGTAATAGTTACAAGGGTGATTCCAAACCACCCAGTAAGTTCTGGCTGGAATCAGGCCTACAATTAGAAATTGCAGATATGTAGCCTGCCTTGCTCCCAGTGATAGGCTGTCTCTCCCAGAGGGTGAGGGTTCTGGTTCCTCTAATCTTCACTCCCTGCCCCCACTCCCACCTCCTCACCACATGACGTGACCACACCTCCCTGCTCAGAACTGCCAAAAGACTGTGGATGGCAGAGTTCCTGCATTCCTTCCCTGGCAATGGAGCAAACTTACAGCATTACTGTTGGGCTGTAAGGAGTTCCCCTTTGTTCTACTTTTATCACGCTTTCTTGTGCTCTGACTCTCACAATTTGAGAGAAAATGTAGCGTCTAATTCTTGTTTTAGCTGCCAAGATTCCACAATGCTTAGGCAAAGGAAGGAAAAATGGCGCAGGCGTTTAAATTTACCCAAATGCCTCAGAAAATGACACTTTCTGGACATGAATAAAGAGTATGTGAGTAAACTTATTCCTAATGTGCCAGGTTTATCCCTTTGAATAATTGGATAATGTCAGCAAATACCATGTTGACAGTTTTACCTGCCTGGCTTAGTTTTGAGGCTTTATTTAAAAGACTATTTAATAAGACAATCAAGTATTAAGTTTTAATGTGGTATTAATAGAGTAATAATAAACGTACTAAGGAGAGATGGCAAAGATAAACTTAAAGATAACCCAGATTTCATTCCAGAAAACTCTTTCCTAAATTAAACTTCTTAAAACTACCAAAGAGAAGCTAATTGCTTATATTTCAACCTTCCTTTCCTTTTCCAGCTCTCTTATAGGCTAATGATTTAAATGAGTTAAAAATTGAGAACATTCAAGTGAAAAAAATCTTCATTTCAGGGGTTATTTACGAAGAAATGTGGTTTGTGTATCCCTCCCATGGGAAATGCTTATTTATCTAACTTTACTACAAGCATTTCCCACTACACCTGGCTTCATTAAGAGTTCTAGGACTTCCCTGGCGGGAGGTCCAGTGGTTAAGACTCCACACTTCCACTGCAGAGGGCACGGGTTAGATCCCTGGTTGGGGAACTAAGATCCTGCATGCTATGGAGTGCAGCCCCCAATCCCTGGCAAAAAAGAAAAGAAAGGAAAAGAAAAAAGTTCTAAAAGATGAGAATCTCTTGAAACTAACATCTTAATGTCTCCCTACAGATCTCTCCTTTTGATGGTGTAAGAATCTTCATATATTATTAAAGTAGAAATGTATTGACAGAGTTAAGACTCTGGGTCCAGCATATCAGAGAAAATCTCAGCCTTTTGTATGTTTGTGGAATTGTTCTACACTGATTTGTGTTTGTGACAGTTACCTAGATTATGGAAATTTGTGGGCTTAAGCAAGTCTTTTCCTTTTGGGTATTTCTGTTCTCGCACCTATACATTATTGATAATGTTAAAGCTAAAAAGCCTTCTTCTTGGGAGTACACCATGGAACAGCCATTCTTTGAACTCATACATTGAACGTTAAGTTCTTAGTGTGAGCAGATGAGTCTATCAGGATATGCTACAGAAAGGTGAAGTAACTAGAAATAGAAATATAAGGAACAAATTTTCCATGGTTCCAAGAACATCCAAGCAGAATAAATTTATGCATCAATGACTAAAAAAGCTACACTGATCTGTGGCTTTTCCCCCCATATTGTACGTACTCTAAAATGTCCACTAAAGTTTGAATCTTTTAGGATACTCTCAACTGCAAGTCTGTCAAAGTAGTTTAAACCATATAGAAAGTCATTGACTCGGATAAGTGGGCATTAGTTCATGGACTCAGATGTGTTTCATCTCTGAGCTCTGTTGAACACAGGCTTCATCCTAAGGACAGTTGTCCTCATAACTGCAAAACAGCTGCCAGCTACAATCAGGGATACATGCTTTTTTCTTCCACTTCCAGTGTGAAGGAGACTTGCTTCCTGAAGCATCCCCTAGGGACAAGGAACGTTTTTCCCTGGAAATCTCTAGCAGAAGCTCGTTGATCAGTCTAATTTGGATCACATGCTCATTTCAGAACCAATCACAAGAAAAAGTTATGTAATAACCCTTTGACCTATCAGCCCATTGAGGACATGGACTGTGTCAGGAAGGAGTGGATACCTAAACATTATCATAGTCTGTCGGAAAGGAAGAAAGGACAATGAGTGCTGTAGGCCACCGGTAATGTCCACTCCAGAGTTCCTGGGAGGAACATGGCCAGACAGTAAGTACTAAAACTGTTATGACCATTAACACACAGTAAGATTGCATGTTGAAGCTACCAAATGAGTCAGATAAAAGATCTATTTATAAGGAGAAGTATTGACCCTGATTCCCCAAGACCCCATGGTACAGCTAAGGATTTTTTTTTTTCTTCATTTCTCAAGGAGAGGAGAGAGCATGTTACACGTTGTCTGCAAAAAGGTAAGTAATCGAGCAATAACTCTGTGACTGACCACTCTGTTCTCAAACACCATTTGAGTCTGAGCTTTTTGCATCACAGCTACACATGATGAGCCTTCGATGCATGTGAGACTTGGAATTGTAAAGACAATGAGATGGTCAATAGCCAGCTTCTGGCATCTCAAATGGGATATTTGAGTCTGCCACAAAGCAAGAGACTAAAAAGCCAGATAATTTTTGGAGAGAAAAGTAATTTCTAAATTTCTTTCTTTCTTTCTTTTGTTTTCTTCAACGTACCAAGAGGTAAGGCCTGGTGGATTTGATCATAGTGTTTGAGAAAAGGGTGATCTGAGTCAGGTAGGAAAAGGAAGCTAGGAAAGAGTGACACTTTTGGTCCCGCTGGATTGTCGGGAGAAGAGGGAGGCAAAAGTCTGGAAAGCAGGCAGTCAGCTGTGTGCCCTGACCTCCAGGGGCTGCAAGGTGATGGAGATGGGGGAGGGGTGGGGCAATGTCTGAGTGAGGACAACCCACAGGGTCCGTCCTGCTTCCTGTTTGGGATGCTGGCAGGTGGCTCTCTCACAGGACCCAGGAAATTCCAGCTCTATCCTGTGGTGGTGTATTAGTTTCCTGGAGCTGCTATAAGAAAGTACTACAAACGGGGGGCTTAAAACAATAGGTATTTATCGTCTCACAGTTCTGGAGGCTAGAAGTCCAAAATCAAGGCATTGGCAGGGCCATGCTCCCTCTGAAACCTGCACAGGAGAAACTTCATTGCTTATTGCTAGCTTCCTGCAGTTGTGGCAACCCTTGGCATTTGTTTGTTGGCTTCCAGCTGCAGCATTTCAATCTCCACCTCTGTCGTCACATGGCCTCCTCCCCTCACATGTTTGTGTCTCTGTGTCTCTTCTTAGAAGGACACCAGTCATGCTGGATTAAGGGCCCAGCCTACTCCTGCGTGACCTCATCTTAACTTATCACATCTGCAACAACCCTATTTCCCAAAAAGATCACATTCTGAGATACTGAGGGTCAGGACTTCAAATATCTTTTTGGGTGGGACACAATTCAACCCTTAACAGGTGGTCACATGAAAGTAAAAGTGGGGCAGATTAGATAGAGACAGGCTTGGAATTTAGCTTTGTCCCCAAGTGGCATGGCCGGACTCAAAAACTCCCACTTGCCCTGGGAGGGGTGGGGAAAGATTGCCGAAAATCACCAAGTAAGGGCAAAATGGCCATGGAGCTGGGGGCTAGAGAACAAAACACCTGACCTGGGAACCTTTAGGGAAGAGCAGTCAGACCTCAGTTGGGAGATGCAGCATCACTGGAGACTAAGGAAGGATGGAGTCATCAGGAGAAATTCCTGGGCCCAGATGAACTGAGAAAACCCACCATAAATTACGAAGTACATCAGCTGCGGCCTTCAGCAGCAGATGCCAAAAGAACTCTCAGTCCAGGGAGCAGCTGAGATCAGCCGCTCCATAGAAGATCCAGGCAGCATAGCATAGCTCCTAGAACCGTGCCTCCTTTGACTACCTTGAGCTACACGTCTACACTCAGATGTCACCTTGGCTATTAAAAGAGGAGGAAATGGGGCTCTGAAAGACTGGGCATTTTTGAGAGTAATCCAAGCTGAGAATAAGTTACTTAAAGAGACAGATGAGACTACTGGGTTGACATAAATCTCCACCCCCTTTCCTACCTCACCCTGCCGGCTCACCACACACACACACACACACACACACACACACACACACACACGCACACACACACACTGCTACCCAGAGGAAAGGGGGCTGGTGAGGAACATTAGGCCAGTCACAGAGAAATCAAGAAGACATTTTCTTTACACCCATTAATGGTAAGTGAACCCAGTACACATTCTCTATTATATAATGCTGACTAGGCCATTCTACAGATCCAAATATTCATGCATACTCATCGTGATTTTACATTTGTCTCCAATAAGTTTACTGTGAATGTATCTGTCTGAGCAGATGTAAATAAACAGCTAGCCTTTGCTAGGTTTATGAAAGCCTGGCAGACTTTGGTCAGTGTGGAGCTAATCCTAGTGAAAGATCTTCATGTAGTTCTAGATGCTGTATCGATTGGCTACTTTACAGAGGACTCTTGAGATCAGTGATTATGTGTCTTAAACTCTTTTTTATCTACAGACACACAATTCCACAATTCAATCCATGATAAATATCTTTTCTGCAAGCATTGTGATATGGCACTGCTGTATTTGAAATTTCGGAGTTGAGCTGATTCAGATGAAATAATATCTGGAAGCCTCTAAAAACATAAGAATCTATCAGGCATACCATCCTGGGGTCAAGCAAATGGGGTGCAAACTACAGAACACTTATTCCCACCTCACCCGTGGGAACTGTTGGAATTGTAGCTCTTTAAAGCAAGAATTCTGGCCCAGAAGAGATGATCAGAATCTTTCTCAACTCCCATCTTCCTCCTGGTCCCTGAGGCCACCTGGTCACAGACTACTTTGGAAGTTACACCATTTGAGCACCCCAGCATCACCTGGTGAACCCATATGCTATTAATACAACTACTGCTGCTCCTTCAACCGTCTGACACAACCACTATTTCTGAGATTCCTTCCAGGAAAGTAAATTGCTTGCTCCCTTGATGCCCTTCCTATGCTCTCATACTATCCATTACATAAATTTGTTGTATTACTTAACCAGGTATATTTTAATTATGTGCGTATTTGTTTGTTTTTCTCCAGGGCTAGACAGCGAGTCCCTCAAGACACAGGGACTGTGTCTTTCATCTCCTATTTGTAGTGCTTTTCCTGGTATGTAGTATGTGATCAATTAATGAAGGAAAGAATAAATGAAGAAAAGTTTTGGTGACTTTTTGTATTGGTTCCTGTCACTAATTTTGACCAAGGAAGAGAGATAAGAGTAAGAAAAGAGCTCAGGTCATCAACTTGATCCCTCAGGCTTCCTCTTCTGCAACTTGCTAATCTTTCCTAGAGCTCATAGGAAAAGGTTCTGTACCTTGACTTTGGTCTTTCTCATTGGATTTTCACTGCAGTTGGATAAATTCCCATTCTTTAAGATGAACTGAGAAAATTCCAGAAACTCGAGGTGGCCTGAAAACTGCTCAAAGGGATTTTCAGCCCTGAGAGTCGATGCTACTTTATATGTCCGCTGAAAGTTCCTGAGTTTCCTGACACTCCAGGAATTGAGAGAAGTCTGAGAGGCATCGTTTCTACATCTGCCTTTCACTTTTCCGCAAAGAAAGCAGCTGCTTGAATCCTGGCAGAACCATTTGTTTTCAGTGTGCCTCAGGCAGGTCATTCAAATTTTCTGAATCTTAATCTTACCTTTAAATTGGGAGAAATGACATTTACTGCCTTGTATTTAGAACTAGAAATAATGTATACATAATGTGTCTGGCAGTAGTTGGCATATACAGTTGGTATTGAATCCATGCTATTATTATTATGTTTAATATTCCTACTTTGCATCTTATAAATCTCTCTCTTTTCTTCTTTGGCTAGTATATATCGATTGAATGGATGGCATAGTCCCTGTGACTACTAATTTGAGTGTCTATAAAGCATGGTAAATTTTATCTGGATTCTTAAAATCTTAGTGAATCCAGATTATTTATATAGATAGAAAAAAAGTATCTCCACCCATTTTATATATATATATATATGGGGAGGTACTATTTTTCCCTCTCTAGTGCAAAGTGCAAAAGAAATAGAGACAAGCACCATGTGAGAAGCTAATACCTAACTTTACTGCTTAAGGTTCTGTCTTCAAAAAGTGGCTGGAAAGGTAATCAGTACGGTTATAAGTAACCTGGCCTGCTTTTATTTATGGGGCTTGACATATCACCTCAATTTGCCAAATATAGGATTTCCTGACAACTGAAATTCAAACTCTTCCTGTGGAAATGTGGTCACGCCTAGTAAAGCTGTTAGCCCATAGAAGTTATATGTCTTTTCGGTACTGACATTTTTGCCTGCCAGCAGTAGAATGGAAATAAAATCTAGAGGTTTTGACCATTACGCAGCTTACTGGGCCTCCTCTAGGTTTACTGATATTTTCCTAGGTAAAGTAGCAAGATGGACATGTTCAAATACAACTTTAAAGAATGTAATAGCACTTGGCAAACAAGGTCTTATTTTTAGAATCATTACTGCTGTTGTATCTAAGAACAGATTTGCTGCCATGGAGCCTATGATGGTTAATTTTGCTTCAACTTGGCTAGGCCACAGTATCCACATATTTGGTTAACATTAGTCTGGATGTTGATGTGAAGGTGTTTTTGTTTTTGTTTTTGTCTTCAAATATCTGCCAGTTTCTTCAGTTCTCTTTGTGCTTTGAGACATGCCCATCCACATCTTTCCAATTTCAGGAAATGCTCCTTATACCATGAAGGTGTTTTTTAAAGAAGAGATTAACATTTAAATGAGTAGATTTTGAATAAAGCAGCTTACTCTCAATAATGTTGGTGGGCCCCATCTAATCAGTTGGAGGCCTTAAGAGAAAAAAGACAGACTTCCCCTGAAGAAGAGGAAATTCTGCCAGCAGATTGCCTGTGGACTTGAGCTGCAACATCAATTCTTCCCTGGGTCTCCAGCCAGCATGCTTACCCTGCAGATTTTGAGTTTTCCAGCCTCTATAATCACGTGAGCCAATTCCTTAAAATAAATCATATATATTTATTACCTTATGATAAAATAAATCATATATATTTATGCCAAGTTCCTCTTCAAGGACCCACCAGCCAGCCATGAGTTGGAGCCCTTGAAGCCAGTGGCTGTTCCTTCACGGTACTTTGTCCACCTGGCTGGTGATATAGACATCAGTCACACTGGTACTCAACTCCACCACCGGCCCACAGGCCCCCTCCCTGAACCTATGACAACCCTTGTTCTGGGACTCTTTGCAGTGCATGTTTCCTGAGAGAGCTCTGTGGTGGGCATACCCCAGGCAGCCCCACAACTGTGCTTTTGGGAGGCAAGGTGTGGGCAGGGCTGGGCCCCATTTATATGTATATTTAATCTCCAAATGTTCTATTTCTCTGGAGAACCCTAATACAAAGTCTTTACACATCTTCCTTTGGAAACTTGGAAGAGTCAATTTGTTGGGCTCCTTGGCCCAGTGTCTTGGGTCTTAGAAGTGATGAGTCTTGCCTGACCTGGAAAAGGCATGTGAAATTCACCAAGGTGGCAGGACATGTGTTTCTCTGGGTCCTATCTTGGGAGAACTGCTGAAGGCAGACCTGATTTGATTCAGAATTCCACTAGAGGCTCAGAATCATTGGGGATCCTAAAATAGGACCCATGTAAGACCCAAAAGAAGACTTTCCTTGAGGTCTCCAGGGAAGGAGAACTATCTTGGCACAAACTCTGGTTGTGGAATTTTACTCTCTGAACTAGCATATTTTGGCTGCTAAGGTCTGAAGGCAGAATCTTACCTGACTCTGGAATTTGTTCTTAACCCTTTTTTAGCTTTGTTTTTAACTTTTAAATGTTTAGACATGGGATATTTACTTGTACTCTTGGCCATCTGTGTCAATCATTAAAACAGTAAAGGAATTTGTGACTCAAATAAAGCTTTAGACTAGCTGATCACTCAGTTCCCTGCCAACTCTGATTCTACATGTAGTTGTTAGAGGCAGAAGAATATGGTCAGACTCCTCTAGAGAGCCCAAGAAAAACAAAGAGGAACAACCTCAAGCCACTAGGGCAAGGATGGTTTGACCTTAGTCCAAGTTTCTTTTGGTTAGAACTTCTACTTGGACACTGCTTTTCTGCAAAGTTTCATAATCACTAAAGCCTGAGACACACTTCATACCATGACAGATGTGGTTGCTAAATGAGGTCTGAGCCCTCACCAACCTTGCTTGGTTTCCAGCTCAATAAGTTGAGAAATATGGATGCATCCTGAGAATTAAATTCACAGACGCCAGTGAGGTTTGTTTATCTTTGGGGTACACAGATAAAAGAAAATCAGAATGAGCTATGATATGATAGTGGGGTATATTCTAAAGGATAAACAACATAAGGGTTGAGAAAATAGTGGCTTTGTTTCCTGAAAGGAATTATAGTATGTCCATAAAGAATGTACTAATCATGTTTCTAGGACACCCACTTTGGCTTTTTGGACATTTTAGGCAGCTTCTCAAAATTCCTTACTACATAAATTCTCCAAAAGAACAAACAAACAAACTAGAATTTGAAATGAAGCTCTCCTGTACCCAGTGTCCCCTAGATGGGAAGCAGTCAGTGTAGTGGGACATCTCTGGCTATGCCATACATTAAGGATGCAGATAGGTCTTCCACTTCAGATGATAATACATGAAAGATTATGTGGCCTTGAATTCAGATGGGTTATCTAACCTGGATTTTACAGATTCTCTTGCAGAAGAATGAGTTGAAATTCTACATCCCTGAAGTTAAAAAGATTTTTTATTGTGAACTAGGATGGACATGAACATTGAAAGTTACATTGGAAGGGAAAAGCAACAAGCTCTGTAAAATAAAACTAACTTTAAGGAAAGAAAGCATCTAGTCTAGTGACCAAAGTTCAAGATGTATAGGAAGGATGTGGCACAGGATGTTGCTGATGGAAGAATTTCCTTGGGATTCAGCCAGTCTGGACTTGTGTCAGCTTTGTGGAATATGGCATAAGAGCTACAGCTTTGGATCCTTATTATTGGGTACCACTGTAGCACTAGCAAAGCTCCAGCTAGCAAGGGCATTACTACAAAGAGATGTTAGACTCTGTAGGACCCACCTTCAACAGTGAAAGTGTATGATATTGAAAAAACCTGGCTGTAGTTGTCCAATGAGACTCTTACCTGAGAGGTAGAAGCAAGACTAACACACTTGGGCTAAAGTCAACCCCTAGAGTTTTTTGATAACGGAGTTAAGTAGGAGACTTGAGAGTTGATGCTAATGGGAGAAAATGGACTCAGTAACCAAGAGTCCATATTGGGGGAGAGGGTAAAACAAGAAACAAAAGAAAACAAACAAAACTATGTGACCATATATTGTGAATGTATTCGTACTGAGCTTAGAAAGTAGATTATATCATTTATTTAATATATAGCCTCCAAGAGACTTCCCTGGCTGTCCAGTGGTTAAGACTCCACACTCCCAGTGTAGGGGGTACGGGTTTGCTCCCTGGTTGGGGAACTAAGATCCCACATTCTGCACGGTGTAGCAAAAAAAAAAGGGCTACCATATCTCCATTTGCAAGGCCACTACGCTTCTTTCTGATACTTTACAGAAGGGAAACACAAACAAACACACAGTTGATTTTTTTACTTCTTTTCAAGCAAGACTGGCTTCCCAAAGCCCATTTCTATGAGTCAGCTTATACTAACAGGAGCCACACTTTCCATCAAAGGCTTTTACACAAGAGCTCAATCTCAGAGATGAACATTACTGTGTAAAATGAGAAAAAAATCACCAAATAAAAATAAGGCACCATAGCTCATCAGAGAAGGAATAAAGGCCTAATGGTCTACAAAACTCAGTTTGCTGTGTACTTACTAACTTAAATAATCTATTACCAGCCTATATTCTCCCCTAAGAGACATTCCTAATAAAGTGGACAGAATTCACTATCCTTTCTACTTATTCTGAATCAATTCTTATAACTCAGTCAGCTAAGCAGTGTTATTATTAGTGTGTCTATAAAATTTGAGAAGACAGGGTCCCCAGGAGTCCAGATATTCTGAGCCTATTCTTAACGCTGGGCTCCCTCTACCAGGGGAATCGTGGTCCTAAATATAATGGACTATGAGATAAGATTTTGGAAAGACACAATATAAATGCTAGAAAATATGGGAAATGAATTTTGGTCAAGGGATCAAAGTTGTTCTTCAGCCTAATTTGAAGAGTAAAGAATTAAAAGGTGGGAATTGGGAATTCCCTGGAGGTCCAGTGGTTAGGACTCAGTGCTTTCACTGCCGAGGGCCAGGGTTCAATCCCTGGTTGGAGAACTAAGAGTTCTAAAGGGTTAAACATTCTCAGAATGATGATTCACTTCTAGTACTAAATGATTCAGTGATTCACTTCTAGTACTAAAGAATGGTAAAGAGCAGCAACTATGCTAATTCTAAATAACAATGGAATAACAAGTCCATAGTAAGCACTTTCTATGTGTTGGGCATTGTGCTTAGTTTACAAATATATGTATATATTTAAATATATATGTACATATGTATGTATGTATTATGGATATGTAATTGTCCCAAACTAATAAGCAGTAAAAGTAGCCCACGCCCTTAATCAATAAACAACTCTTGAGTTTTGCCTTTTTACATATGGGCCCTAGAAAAAGGAAGAGGTCTTTTGCCTCCCCCACCATACGTATAAGACAGCTGGTATGGAACCTCATTCATATCATGTATCCAAGGAATGCTAAATGAACTGCTGCTCTTGTGTATAAAACCACATAAGACACCGATGGACCAAACTCAGTATCGTGGGATACAATACAAAAATCTGTTTTCTGGGGCTTCCCTGGTGGCGCAGTGGTTGAGAATCTGCGTGCTAATGCAGGGGACACGGGTTCGAGCCCTGGTCTGGGAAGATCCCACATGCCGCGAAGCAACTAGGCCCGTGAGCCACAATTGCTGAGCCTGCGCGTCTGGAGCCTGTGCTCCGCAAGGGGAGGCCGCGATAGTGAGAGGCCCGCGCACCGCGATGAAGGGTGGCCCCCACTTGCCGCAACTAGAGAAAGCCCTCGCACGGAAACGAAGACCCAACACAGCCATAAATAAATAAACAAAAAAATAAAAATTAAAAAAAAAAAATCTGTTTTCTAGTCTTACTCTAAGGATTGCTCTAACCTGCTCATAGTTCTTTACCTAGAACTAGATACTAGAGTTTTTCTAAAACTTAGTCATTCATTTGTACCCTTCATGATTTTTGCCATATCATATATTATCTAGACCATTATTTTTCTTTAAATCAAGTTATTGTTTAATAGTTAAATTAACAAAAGGAAATTTTATATCATTGTATAAAATAAATCAAAGGAAACAATAAAAATACACAGAAAGTCATGAAATTCATTCCATTCTAGTTAAATATTGTTGCTTGAGAAAATTGTAGCCTGAAACCTACGCTCTCTTTATTAAAAAAAAAAAACAGATTGGGAAGTTCTAAAAGACACTTAGCACTATTCTGAGACTTATTCCTTGACGTAATCAGAAAGGTTGAAAGAGAATCGAAAAGAATCTCACTTTGTGACTCATTGTTATTTCATGCTACATGAGTGTGCCATTTAAAGTCCTCTCTCCCACTGTCAACAGCAAGTGCCTTACCTTTTGGGAATCATTGATGTGAGCCTATTACCTATTAACTTGAAGTATTGGTTAGTTAAACTTTAAACTCATCACAAGTTACCACAGTTACACTTGGTTAGGTACCAGTTTCTGCGCTAGGTTTTTCAAAGTGCAAAACAGGTTTAAAGTTGATCCAGTCAGGGTATTTTTCAGGCAATGGGAAAAGATGCACATACATTCTAATGGGGCTTGAAAAGTGGTAAAAGCAGAGGCCTGCTCTAAGACCCCCAGGCACATTTCTCGGCCCACATAAATGCTGCCCATGGTTTAAGGCCAGGATTCTCAAGCTTTATGTGCCTAAGTATCATCTAAGGAGCTTGTTAAAATGTGAATTTCCAACCTCACTCCTACAGACTTTGATATGGAAGGTCTGGTGTGAGGGAGCTAGTGATTCTGATGTAAGAGGTAGAAGAATGATACCCTGAAAAACTCAGGAGAAGGGAAAAGTAGGTTCCAATTTGGGAGTTGGTAGCAGGAGGGAGTCAGATGGTAGGGATGGAACTGGTGCTCTGAGTGTAGGTCTAAGGGATGCCGCAGGGGAAGAAAGAAACAGGAATGGAGAGGTGGAATTCTGGACAAATATGGTCTTGCCTTTTAAGTGAGCTTCAAAAGCTATCTTTTACTACAGTGAGAAGAATTAGGCTAAAGAGGAATGTCTCAAGGGACTCAGGGTATCCAGGTACCAATGTATACCAATCTGTAAGGCTTCTTGAAATAAAAAATGTTCAGGATAAAGTAATAGGTTATATTCTATGGAGATCTGAAGGAAAACACAGTTTAGGTTAATGTTTGGAATAGAAGAGTCAATGTTTAGTGAGAGGGTTATCACAGTATGCTGAGGCATTTGTATTTCCTTAAAGTTTACTGTAAATTGCTGCAAATAATGGCAACCTTTGTGTTTGGTGCTTTATCTATTTGGGCTTCCTATCAGCCCAAAGGTAAGTGCTGCAATTCCAGTGTCACAGATAAGGAAACTAAGATTCCGAGCGATAAAGTAATTTGTCCAAAGTTACATAACTGTCTCTCTTTATGATCATTTTAGAAAATGCTTTCCTCTTAATTTGTATTTAGGTAGCTGTTTGAATAATTAGCTCTATTTTTAATAGAAGCATCATAATTGGGCAGGGAAGGCAGGCTTAGCTTGGCTTCCTCTCATCTCAGTTATATGAGCTGCACCCCTTTCAAACCGAGGGGATGTGGCTCAACAGTTCCTTCCATGGGGTAGAGGGTCATTCAAATAGGAGGAGATAAAAAAGCACATGTGTTGATGAGATCACTCTTATAAACACAATGAGCAGACATCTGAGTGCTGTAATGTCCTATTTAGCAAGGGTGTTTCCAAGCTTTAGACTGGCCTCACCCACTTCCTAAGCCAGTGATGACCAAGCCCAACCCATGTGAGGGCCCCTTTGCGTAGATTAACTTCACCTCCTTCTCCCACATGTTCTCTGAGTCGCTCACTTCCATTATGTTATTCTCCTGGTCTGAGCCACAGCTGGTTGATGTTTTCCCTCTTCTCACCAGTTCTCACCTCTCCTCATGGCTTGCCCAGAAAGGCCAGGTCCATGTGCTTCTTAGGTGAACGTTCATGGGTTACAACAACGTGCTGCATGTCATTCACTCATTTATTTATCCATTCATTGATTGACTACAAGACTAGGTCAGATGGTGGGGATACCACTGTGAACCCCATTTCTGCCCTTAGGGAGTTTAGTGTCTAATTGGGAATATTAAATAAGTAATAACAATGGTACAATGGAAGCTGTGAAAGAGTAGGCTATGAGACCATATGCCAAGGGCACAGGTGGAGACAGAGAGGAGTTTAAGCTGAGACCTGAACAATGAACAGTAAAAGTTAACCAGACCAAGGGAAGGTTTATAGGAGGAGAAGTTCTTTGCAGACAACAGTAGCATGGGTAAGGTGTCTGTGAGGGATGCATAGAGTGCAATTTTATCAACTGTCATGATTTCAGTCACCACCAATATGCTAACAAATTCCAAAAACCCATTTCCAGCTTATATCTCTCTCATCATATTTAATGTTGAAAGATTCCATAGGAAGTTTTGCTTATACATTAATCTTTCTCTAAAATAGGAGTAGAGATAAGATACTAGGTGATTTTGAGTTGTGAGTTGGGTGGGAAACATCTGGGTGGAAAGGTAGGTGGTAAGGCTTTTATCATATTTTGTGCCAGTCGACCCTGATGAATGGATTTCATAGCAGATGTACCATGACAGACTGCATTTCTTGAGCCATCCATTCTCATCCCTTAATCCCCTTCTTCTGTCATATTATTCATTTCTGACCATAGATTTTGGATTATTTCTGCTGTTTATGTTCTTTCCTTCCCCTTCTTTAACCATATATGGCTAAACCAAGGGGGTTAGTATCCCTTGGTTTTCAACCTCTGCTTCCCCTTGGCTAAATTTTCATCTGGTCTCCTTGTCCTGCTGTATTCAGATAGCCTTCCTTACCCTTGCAAATTCTCAAACTCTTCCCTTTTCATGAAGGGATTGTGAGGCTACTTCTTCCCAGCTCATATTTTTGGCTTTCAGGGAATGACCTAGACATGTGTAAAGTCTTGTACCACCTTTGCCTCCCATGATTCCTTGGATCAGGAATGAACATGTGTTTGTTGGGGCAGAACTTCTAATTCTTTGATCATTTTGGCTAGTGGTTCTGTCTTGAAGTTCTATCTTGTTTTTTAAAAGATTTCTTTTGTTCATATTGACATACCACCTATAATATTATTTAACTGGTTCTTCATTATACTTAAATTTATTTTTAAAGAAAATGGCATTATTATAAATGAAAAACTTGTATCATTTGCAAGAAATAATCTAAAAATAAATACAATGAAAGCAAAGTAACTCTATTTAATTTAAGCTACATTAAAACCTGTGAACTAGAGTTCTGTTATGTAATACAGTGAAAGACTAATAACTGTTAGAGAGGAGATAAAAACAATTTAGCACCTAAATCCAACTTTCTCCTTGCTGTGATGTTATTTTATGCAGTGTCCTTTGTTCTTTGTGACCCCAGATCAGATTCTCACTCGGTCATGTATTCCACCTTTTGGGAAACACTGGTCTGGGCCATGTCCTCACAGCTGGGCTATGAATGGGTGTGTTTGAAGCAGACTTATGTTCACTTCCGGCTGGCATAACATGGGAGCCCAATTAAGATCTCCCCTTGAGCAAAATATGGAACATTTTGAAAAAAATACACAGAATAAAAAGAAGTCCCTTAAGTGGATGGAGAGTAGAGCAAACATATGTGTTAGGTTGTCTGAGACAGACCTGGTTTAGTGTCCCCTTTCATTTGCAAAAGTGTCTCAGATTGGATGATAAATTATAAGTTCACCCGAATTAAGTGGCTTAAATATCACACTCACATAATGAATCACAGGCTTCAGAATACATTACTTCTTTATTCAGTTCAAGAGCTAAGGGCAAAGAAGAGAAACTACAAACTAGGTTGGGGACTCACATGTGCTTTATAGTTTTTCCAATAAGGTTACAGTTATTAGCAGTTTCTGGCACTCTTCCACTTCCCTTTTCTTTAGCAGTTCTTTCCACATCTTCGTGTAATTTCCAATTTTGTGTACTATGCTCTTTTGGACTTTCAGTCAAAACATTTACATTCTGGTAGAAGGAAAAACTTGTCATAAAAACATAAAGTCTGATAGGTTTGCTTGAGCCTTAAACCATGAATTTTTTTCCTCTCACTTAATTATTTTATATTTGCTAGAGAGGAGAGGAAACCCAAATATACTGAAAATGCCACTTCCTTTCCCCCTTTCCAAAAATTTCTGAGTTGCCAAAACACCAAAAATGTCTTGCACACTTTTAAAATACTTGAGCAGAAAGTTTCCATCCAGCAGGAGTCCTTTCACTTGAATCTGCTGCAAACTACCATTATGCACCAAAGCTCTCTGCTAGACTTAGATCATTGAAGACTAGGTCTGTCCTGTAGAGATGCTCCCAGTCTAATGAGTGATAGTTATATATTTCACAAAGCAATGTGATAAGGCTATTAGAGAAGCTTCCTGCCAGCCTTTGTACTGTTTTCCTCACAGTTTTAGGGCCATTTACCTCACTTCTGTATTAGGGCTTGGAAGGCTGCCCAACTAGTTTCCCTCTCACCAGTCTCTCTAAGTTTTTGGAACACAACTTAAAAATAAACAGAAAATGTAAAAAATTAATTTGTCTGACTCTAAGCTATATTCATTAACTTTCTCTCCAGAAGGTCAAAGGCAAGTGGTATTTGATGGATCCCCAGTCTGAATCCTTTCCTCAGGGACTTGTCTCCATGGAGTTGCTTAGAATAGTGGGGGTAAAACCAGGCAGCAAGTGACCCTCCGAGGATGACCCGTAGTAAGTGAACTCTTATCCTAAGCCTACAGATGGGTTCATAGAGTGGAAGAGACCAACTGAGAATGCCCTAATGAAGTCCTTATTTCTCCCTCCTTGACTGATTCCATCTAAAATTGAGCAGCTCCATAATCCAAAAACCTTGGATTATGAAAAAAAAAATCAGTTCCCTGGTCCATCCACTGGATCATTGATTGAATTTGGGTTTCTTTACACAACTCAGACACCATGCATTTATGCTGTCCTTCTCCATTCCTCTTCCAGAGTACTTTCCTCACAAAGTACTAGCTTTTGTGCTCACTGTGTCTTTTCATAAAGACACAATCCATGTGCCCCATCCCTCCCTTCAAGAAAATGATCTTAAGTTCTATTCATATTAACTGAAAAAGAAATACTGATCACAGAAAGATGCCCTAGACATACAAATGATGTTCTAAATGACTTGGAATGTCCTAGAAGAGGATAGAATGTTAAAAAAAACCTATCTGGCCTGAAACACACTAGTGACCTTGGAAATGGAATTGGACATAATGGACAGCAGGGAGACCGTAGTGTCTTATTTGAGGACTGGAATTCAGGTTCTAAGACCTCACAGGGACATGGCTGGTGGTAGAGTGAGAAGGAAGAGAGCAGATAGTGTTAAAAGAATATTCCAAGTCTTTTCCCTTGGGGCATCATTTTGAACATAAAAATGAAAGTGGAAAATCACCAGCCTTCACAGGATGAAGGTTGCAAAAATGAAAGCTGCTCAGGCATCATTACTTCCTCTGTCTCCAGGGCTTCATCACAATGGCGTGGTCCAATGTGTTTAGAGTAAACAAAAGATGTTTGTTTTTAATAATTCTGATGCAGATAGAAGGTCAGGAATGTAGGCCTAATACCACACTTTGCTAGCATGAACCTGAGAAACACAGACTTATAGGATATGAAAGGCAGAGGATTTTTTTTTTTTTTTTTTTTATGAGCAGTGATGGGGGGCCTCTGTGTTTTGTTTCGTTTTGTTTTTTAAGTTTATTTATGGCTGTGTTGGGTCTTCGTTTCTGTGCGAGGGCTTTCTCTAGTTGTGGCAAGCGGGGGCCACTCTTCATCGCGGTGCGCGGGCCTCTCACTGTCGCGGCCTCTCTTGTTGCGGAGCACAGGCTCCAGACGCGCAGGCTCAGTAATTGTGGCTCACGGGCCCAGATGCTCCGCGGCATGTGGGATCTTCCCAGACCAGGGCTCGATCCCGTGTCCCCTGCATTGGCAGGCAGATTCTCCACCACTGCGCCACCAGGGAAGCCCAAAGCAGAGGATTTTAAAGATCATCAGTGTTTTCTCAAAGTGTGTGGGCGTAGGGGCGGCATCTTGATTGTCTGTATCACAATCAACAGGCTATCAGTAAATAAAGCAAATTCCTGTTGCCACTGAATAACAGAATCAGATTTTGCGGGGGGAGCGACAGGTCAGAAAGCCTACATTTAAAATAAACTGTCCAGCTAATTCTTATATACATTAAAGTTTGAGAGGCTCACTGGCCTAATTCACCCCTTTATTTACTCATCAGGAAACTGGGCCACTTCTCCAGCAAAGCTAAGTGGTGGCAAAATATGGATGAGACCAGAGTTCCCCTGATCCCAGTCCAAGACATTTGCTTAATGATTTGACGAAAAGACCTGGACTCTCCTACAGCAAAAATTACATACTGTTTGCAAAGCTTCCAGTTTTGCAGGTACTTTGATTTTATCAGTAAGATCCTAAAGGGTGTGCATTCTTGCAAGAGGCTTTAACTTGCTGGACCAGTTGCTTAAATCTCTCTGCCAAATACCCTGATGACTCAGGATGAGACACCCTCTGGCAGATTCTCTTCATGCAGTCAGGGTCATGTTGGCTGCACTCTGTTGCATGATAACCACAGAGGTACAGCTGCTTTTACAGATTCTCCTGTGTGATAACAATGAAGAAATTTCCCCTCGGGGTTTCAAGGTATGTGCCCCTTGAGCTATTTGCCCAGGATGGCAGCTCCTAGAAATCTCCTGTGTGTTTTCTCATAGAGCTGCTTTGGTGCCAAAACAAATGTCCACACCTACACAGGTTGAAAACATTTTCCAACCTCACCTTCCAGTACATTATTTATTTACAGTAGTCCCCCCTTATCCAAGGTTTCAGTTACTCGCCGTTTTAGTTTCCTGAGGTCACCCGCTTAATTCCAGAAACAAACAATTCATAAGTTGTAAATTGCATGCCGTTCTGAGTAGTGTGATGAAATCTCACACTGTCCCACTCTGTCCTGCCTGGGACGTGAATCATCCCTTTGTCCAGCATATCTAGCCTGGTAGTCACTTATTAGCTATCTGGTTATCAGATTGACTATCGCAGCACTGCAATGCTTGTGTTCAAGTAACCCTTATTTTCCTTCATAATGGTCCCACAGCTCAAAAGGCACAGTGATCTGGCAATTTGGCCATGCCAAAGAGAAGCCGTAAAGTTCTTCCTTTAAGTGAAAATGCAGAAGTTCTTGACTTAATAAGAAAAAAAGTCATATAGGGTTGCTAAGATCTACAGCAAGAATGGGTCTTCTATCTGTGAAACTGCGAAGAAGGAAAAAGAAGTTTGTGTTAGTTTTGCTGTCGCACCTCAAACTGCAAAAGTTACAGCCACAGTGCGTGGTTAAGTGCTTAGTTATGACGAAAATGGCATCAAATTTACATAATAAGATATTTTGATGGAGAGAGACCACATTCACTTAACACTTATTATAGTATATTTTATAATTGCTCTATTTTATTATTAGTTATTGTTGTTACTCTCGTATGGTGCCTAATCTATAAATTAAACTTTTTCATAGGTATGTATGTATAGAAAAAAGCATAGTATTTATAGGGTTCAGTACTATCCATGGCATTTTTTAGGCATTCCCCTGGGGGGCTTGGAATCTACCCCCTAAGATAAGGTGGGCGCTACTCCATTTATTTATTTATTTATTTATATATTATATCCTGGATATCTTTGTAAAAATTTATTTTGGATAAAGCATTCTGTTATCAAAAATAAGGCATTTGTAAAATGTTACTCTAAAGAGTGAAAGTGATTTTTGCCTTTGGGGATCTTCTGTGTGGGTTGCTGGGTCATGCTACAGACTGAATTGTGTTCCCCAAAACTCATCTGTTGAAGCCTTAATCCTCAGTGTCACTGTATTTGGAGACGGGATTCTATAGGTAGTTAAGGTTAAATGCGGTCATATGGGTTTAAGCCCTAAGAGGACTGGTTGTCTTGCAAGAACAGGAAGAGAGCCCGTCTTCCTTGCTCTCCCTCCCTACAACCTGAGCATGCAGTGAGGGGAGCTGTCTGCAAGGCAGGAGGAGGGCTCTCACCAGAGACCCCCTGTGCTGGCCTCCTGACCTCAGACTTGCTGGCCTCCGGAACTGCGAGAAATAAATATCTGCTGTGTGAACCACCCGGTCTATGGTATTTTGTTATGGCGGCCAGAGCAGATTAAGGCAGTCATGAAGAAGAGGTCTGGTTTCAGAAATGCACAGGAAAACACAGAAGTCTGGCCCCAGATAGACCCTTTCCTGGAACACGTGTTTCCCATCTCTTTGTTTGGTGTGTGCAGTCCCTGTTTAAGACGTCCTGGCAGTGGGACAGTGGCACCCCACTGGGTTCTCTGGGCTTGCCAAACATGACATGATGCACTGAGTTGTGCCATATTACATTCTTTTTTTCATACCTCTTAAAATTTTTAAAGTGTACAATAAGGTTTGTTAACTACAGGCATAGGGTTATACAGCAGATCTCTACAACTTACTTATATGAGTGAAATTTTACCTTATATTCTTAGGACAGTATCTAACCTCTTGGATTTGTATACTTTCTTTAATTACCTATTATCCTCAAACCTCTACAAGTGACTAGACCAATGAACTTAAGGTGACTCTTACTGCAGATAAGTTATGTCACTGACCCTCCTTTCTTTTAACCTCATACCACCAGAAAGCAGAGTTTCTCTATAACTGGGAGACCTGCCGGGCTGTGCCTTAGAAATTAGGAAGAGGAATCTTGTTAAAGTTATTTCAGGGGCAATGAGCTGATACTGGCATTAAAGAAAGAGAACCTATCCTAAGAAAGGAGGAAGTTAGTGAGTATACAGGTTTTTGTGGAGAAAAGAGGAGGAAATCAGGCCAGTGTGGCTGGGAAGTGGCCTATTGCCAAACTACAGAGAGACTCTCCAGAATTACTGACATGCCACAAAACCACAGGCTTGGAGACAGCGTTCTCACAAGGAAAGAGGTTGAGCATAAGGTCACCCAAAGGCAGAGGAAAATATTTACTTTACTATTTTGAGTTGTTTTCCTTTCTTTAAACAAACTGTCCTTCAATTCCATAGCAAAAGCTTTCTTCTGGTACTTCTGGTTTATGTGGATTTATTAGTGATTTACCTAGGAAGATGCAGCATCACACAAAGGCTCTTAATCTTTTCACCAGGTAATGGTTAATGTCATATCACAACTTTGCAATATTGTAGTTGACCAATTAGTACATCAATTAGGGTTCTGTCATTACGTTATCTGTCAGGGATAATAACTTATTAATGTAGCATTTCCTCAATTACATCTGTCAGTTCCTTCTGGAAATTATGTGCTGAGCCATTGTCTTTCTTGGGAAATGTAATTTAAATATACTACTCAAAGATCAAATATCTCACTTAGGTGTATGTGCTAATGATTTTAACAGAAATCTAAACCCTCACTTTAAGAGTTGTTTAGTACTAGCAACGGAGTCGTAAACGGGAACTTAAATGAAGAATTTGCTCTTATTGTATTAGTTATGAGAATTACAACCATTGAATCACAGTAACTGGAGAATACCTTAGAGTTCATAAATTGAACTCCATTAATTTTATAAATAAATACTTGGAGACTAGAGAGGGTAGAGGACTTCTCCAGGCTTTCTGGGTATTTAGAGCTTTTAAATTAGAGCAATAGTCCAGGCAGATTTTGTCTCCTTATAATAGTTATGCATGCAAGATGCACACATATTGCTTAGGAATATGTGTTAAAACCCAGTTCTGACTGAGGAGTGAAAAGAAAAGTGGCAGTGGAGGTGGAGGTAGAGGACAGCCTCCCCTTTCTGAGCAGAAATAGCTAATGTCATGCATACAAAGCCTTCACACCTGATTGCCCAAACCTCCAACTCTGCTTAGAAGATTGAGAAAGATTGTTTGTGGATGGAACATCTGGATGGGGGCAGGCAGGCTCTGTGGTTTGCCTCTTCCTAAGGTGTTAGAAGTGGTATCATCTAGAGACTGTTTAATCCACTGTTTTGAATCGGTTCCCTAAATCACAGGAAATAAATCAGATGCTTAGTTTGGCCACGGCTTTTTCACGATGGCTATACATTAACATTGCCAGGGGAACCATTAAAATCCCCAATGCCCAGACAGCTCCTCAGACCAATGAAATCAGAATTTCTGGGCTGGGACCCAGGCGCTGGCAGTTTTTAACACTACCCAGGTGAGTCTTATGTGCAGCCAGGACTGAGAACTATTGAGTTGTTAGGCATAAAATCAGGCAAAAAAAAAAAAAAAAGGATTATTCATAAAATGTTCTTCCTACTAAGGAAGTAAAGCAACGTTTCAGTTAACTACATTTAGCAAATTATTCTCAGTTTTACTGGCACTGCCTTTGATCTGTGGAATTCATTTTTCTTTTACATAAGTCAATGCTTAAACCCTAATTTTCAGTTACAACTTGCATTACTTTCCCTCCCTAGGTCCTTTTTCTCAAGATGGAATGTGCTTTAATGATTTCCTAGTCAACAATAATGATCATTTATTAACTTTTTAATATTTGCCTGGCCCTGTCTTCTGCACTTTGTACACTTAATTTATTCCTCACGACAGAGTTATGCATTAGATTTTGTTATCCTCATTTTACATACGGAGAATTTAGCCTTAGAGAAGCTGCTAGTTGCCTCAACTACACAGCGAGCGATAACAGCAGATCTGACCTCCTGCACCAAGGTTTTTTCTATCCTGGCAAACCCTGTATTCTGGCAATAGCATGGCATCATGGAAAGATCCTGGACTAAGAATCAGCAAATGTGGGCTCTTGTCCTGGGTCTGCTACTAACATTTCAGACAAGTCCCATGACCACTCTGGACTTGAGTTTCTTCTTCTTAAGAAAACAAAACGGGGAAAGAAACAATAAAAGAACACAAAAAAGAACCCAATCACACAAGACTACAGTTTGTGTTATATAAAATTCCATTTATATGAAATTTCTAGAAAAGGCAAAGGTATACAGAGAGTACTTCGGTGGTTGCCTGGGGCTGGGATGCGAGAGAGGATGGACTGGGAAAGAGGTACGAGGGAGCTTTTTGGTGTGCTGGGTGTGTTCTAAACTGGACTGTGGTGATAGCTGTATAACTATACATTTACTAAAAGTCATCTATCTATACACTTACAATGGGAGAAATGGTATGTAAATTACATCTCCATCAAGCTATAGAAAATGGTGCTGGGACTTATACCACAAATACTATTTGTAGCAGTTTCACAATTGGTAACTTTCACTGCTGTACCTTTATCATTTTGACCTACATTTTTAATGCACCCATTTTAAGTTGACAACTCTTGACAAAGGTAACCATCTAGGTAACTGCTATTACAAGCAAGATATAAAATATTTCCATCCCCCTCAAAAAGTTCCCTTGTGTCCGTCCCAGTTACCCTCTACTCACCAACCCTGCCCCAGGCACCGCAGACTGGCTTTCTGTCACTATACATTAGATTCATCTTTAACAGAGTTCCATAAAAATGGAATCAGATAATGTGTACTCTTTTGTATTTGGCTTCTTTCACTCAGCATATTGTTTCTGAGATTCACCTATGTTGTTGCATTTATCAGTAATTCGTTCTTTTTATTGCTGAGTAGTGTTATATTGTATGACTATATCACAGTGTGTTCTTGGCTACTTATGAAGAAAGCTGCTATAAACATTTGTGTGCAAATCATATGTGGACTTATATTGTCATTTCTCTTGGGCAAATATTATAACTAGGATTCGTTGGATAACATGGTAAGTGTATATTTAACTTGTTAAGAAAATGCCCAACTGTTTTCCAAAGTGGTTGTATCATTTCGATTTCCACCAGCAGTGAGTGTATGAGAGTTTCAGTTGCTTCACAGTCTCCCCAACACTTAGTATTGTTCTATTTTATTAATTTTTATATTATAACCTTGAATTTGACTAAATTTGGTATTGTTCTATTATTTACAGTGACAAAACTCTATTTCTCATTAAAATTTTTTATTACAAGATTTTGAGGTTTTTCTCAAAAAAATAAGAAATACGCCCTACTTTGTAGAAGCTTAGTGTACAAATAAAGTCTTACAAATTGTCCTCAGAATTATTTTAAAAATTCAAATAAAGGCTGCAGTTTAGGAAAGTTCCCCCATAAAAACTTCAATTATATGCACTAAGATGAAGGTGGTACCAGCTGTAATTTTAAGTGGGGAATAAAAGTTTAAAATGGGGCAGAGTCTGGACATCTTCATAGAGTAGAGTTAAAACCATTTAGTCAACTGACGTGGGACGAATTTTTGGAGGTTTAGCCCTATTATCTGTGTACTCAAGCTGCAGATGGCATGTCACAATATCCTGAGTGGAGAAGAACACATCAGAGGGTTAGGGCCTAGCAGCATTTAATTTTTTGCACCCCAGGCTTCTTTCTTTATTTCTGACATATTGACCTGGACCTTGGTCGCTAATCATAGGAAATAAAAAATCTGCTAAAAACTTGGCTAACTCTCTTGTACTTCTAATCGTTATGAGATTATGATAGGAAGAGTGCTCCGAAATAGAATCCAACGTTGTCTTCCTCCACAGTCTTTAAGAAATATCTCCTCGTAAATCCTCAGTTTTATAGAATAGGCCATCTATCCTCAATGGAGGCCATATCACACCCAAGGGGATGAAAATTGGTTCTTGGGGGGCGAGTGAAAAAATTTGCTCTTTCTATGTAAAAACACAGATATACATGTGGTACATAATCAAGTATAATAGTATATTTGTGCTATTAAATTTCATGGGAGAGAGAAGATTAAAAAAATTATCTATAAAGGCTTTTTACAGGTGTGGTAATGGACAAAAGGTTTAGAAACACTGGAGTAGACAGAGGACAAGAAAGTCCATGTAAAGAGTTTCAGGGAGCTAATTAAGTCAAATGCCTTCTAATGAATACATGTATTCATATATTCTGGGATTGATCCCTCAGAACCTTCCTACTCTCAAGATACTGCTTGGCCTGACTGAAGTCATTAGCTTTGGAAAAGGAAGGAAGAAATCTAAGATTTGTTAAGAAATACTTGTAAAGTGAAACGTTCTGTTCTTTACCTCATTTTCTTTTAAAACAACGCTTCTAAAGGAAGATACTGACATCTTCATTATTGTAGATGAGGAAATGATGGTCCAATGAGATGAACACTTTCAAGTTTTACATAGGTTGCAAGGCAGAGTTGAGATAAAGTTCCGAGTTTGTTGGATTTCAAACCTGTCATTTCCAACACTCCACATGACAGCCACTGGTTGCTGGTGGGTGGGATGGTGTCCCATTCAATTATCCTGAGTTCACTGAAAATTGGTTCAAGTGCCTGAGTCAGGGTTGACTAGCAGGTGGGGGGTGGCACTGTCACTGAGATACCCCAGGAGTTCTGTGAGTGGGTGAGGGATGGTCCCCAGGGAGGCTCAATGGATTGGCGCTAAGAGGAATCCAAGGGATTTGGTTAGAACAGAACTAATCTCAGGACTGCAGAGAACCCGTTAGTCACAACCTTACATTCCATTCCATATTGGTCAGTGATGGAGAGGCACTCCAATCCTGACCAAAAAGTTGAAGAATCACATAAATGTTGGCTAGTTGCCTGTTACTTCTGCTTCACAGCTTGAAGGTGGACCTCTTGTTCTCTGTGTTCTCCTAAATTCCACTCCCAGATAACACATGCATCAAGGAATGTCTGCTGATTTCAAAATTAGAGAGATGGCTATGTAACAACAATGAACATGTAGACAACATTTCTGCTTTTTCTTTTGGGCCTAGAGGTAAGTATACAACTTTTTGTATAAATCTCCTACACACATGTAGAGTTAAATCTTTCATCTCCTTGGTGCTACCTGATACTATATATCTGCTTTATTTTATATTTTTGCTTTTCTTTTCCTTTTCCAGTGACATGTTGCCATTTTAACTATGATTGATTATCTATCTTTGGGAGCAGGACCAAAACGTTTAACTTTTCTTGGGAGGACAGAAACCACATGTCCCCATCACCCACCTCCCTTATAATTCACTCCAACCTTTGGGCAAAAAAACTAAGTGTAAGAAAGTCTGCTTGATCCCCTTGGTAGGAAAGAAGAGAGGAACGTAAACTAGGAGTTAGAAGATGGAGGTTTTAGTGCTATGTTTATTTCCTTTGCTTTAAAAGAGAGACAGCGGATGATGCTTGCCTCACTCTGTTGTAACACATAAGGGCATGTACAAAATAAAAGAAACCTTAGGAAACTGTCACATATAACCCACAAGCAAGGACAAGCTGTGATTGTTGTTATTTTATTATTAGCCAAATTAATAGGCTTAACATATGTCCTGGAGGATAAACACCAAGCATTCACAAGAGGTTATGGGTCATCTTGCTCTATGCTACCCTAGAAATAAATTAGACTTGAGAAAACAGGAAATGAATATTCTAAGGTATCGCGGAATACAGCAGAGGCACCATAGGGATATTGGTAGTTATTCTGGATTCTCAAGCAAGACCTGAGATACAAGGGCCACTGGGGAGATATCAAGGAAGATGGAGAGAAAATGAGGAACCTCTTGGAAGGAGCTCTCCCCTCATTCTTTCTCTCCTCTGCTTTGTGCTACACCCCTCACAGGCCAGAGCTTCTGGAGTCAGAGTGCAGCCTCCACTGGGTTAACACCTTGGTCCATGCGGTTCCTGTGTGTAAGTCTCATGTCTATGGCACCTGAGAGAGAACTTGTGGTGCTCTGCAAATTTCTGGGTGGTAGCTTGATAGACTGGGAAATGCCCTAGGTAGGAGCCAGAAGTCTTGATGTTAGACTCAGAATTCCACTAACTGAATTTGTGTGTGTGTGTGGCTGTGTTGGGTCTGCGTTGCTGCGTGCGGGCTTTCTTTAGTTGCGGCGAGGGGGGCTACTCTTCATGCGGTATGCGAACTTCTCATTGCAGTGGCGTCTCTTGTTGCGGAGCCCGAGCTCTAGGCACGTGGGCTCAGTAGTTGTGGCTTGCGGGCTCTAGTGCTCAGGCTCAGTAGTTGTGGTGCACGGGCTTAGTTGCTCCGCGGCATGTGGGATCTTCCCGGACCAGGGCTTGAACCCGTGTCCCCTGCACTGGCAGGAGGATTCTTAAACACTGTGCCATCAGGGAAGTCCCTTATGGAATATTTGATCTTTAGCAAGTTAGTCACTCTCTCCATCTTGGTCTAGTTCTTTAAAAAAATTTTTTTAAATTGAGCTGTAATTTACATACTACAGTATCCACCCTTTTTAAACTGTACAATTAAATAGTTTTTAGTATATCACAGAGTTGTGCAACCATCAACACATTCTAATTTCAGAACCTTTTAATCATATTAAAAAACCGAAAACACCCATACCCATAAGCAGTCACTCCCCATTCCTTCCTCTTCCCAGCCCCTGACAACCACTAATCTACTCTCTGCATCTATAGACTTGCCTATTCTGGACATTTTATATAAATGGAATCATACAATATGTGGCCTTTTATGTCTGGTTTCTTTTACACTGCATAATATTTTGTAGTTTCATCCAAGTTGTAACATGGGTCAGTACTTCATTCCTTTATGTGGCCAAATAACATTCCGTTGTGGTTCTTTATTTAGTCACTCATTCACCTGTCATCACTCACTTTTAGTGAACACCTATTGTGAACCAACCTTGTCCCAGGCTCTTGGCACATTGATTCATGTTTATTCATGTTTATTACATGAATAAATGAAGGCACACATTTATTCATTTATATAGACAAATCATTATAAGACCTTCCTATCCCCTCAGTTAAAAAAAGTTTAGGTTAATGGATTATTTATGAGTTTTTTAATTTTGAGAAGTGTTTGTCTATATAGGTAAGGGTTGAGTATACCAACAGCCTTGTTAGAAGCATGCTTTTCCTTATTCTGTAGGGCTTTTTCTTATTGTAATCATTTTTTAAAAGCAGCATTATAAATTCATCTGTTTTTTATAATATGCAAAAATGAAAAAGTGAAAGGCAGAATTCATGACCCACTCCATTGCTTAAAGGCCTGGATTATTTAGCTATTTGAGCAACTGCTGCAATGTGATTTTATACATTTCTTAACACAATTGTACAAGTGTGCACAGGAAAAATTTAAAAAGCATTATCCTCTATACATGACATTGGCATTTCCAGTTGAATTGGTATTTGTTCTAAATCTGAAGAGCACAGGGCATGAAACAGGGCCTGAGGAGGTCTGGGTTCTTATTTACATTCTGACTCTAGAGCCTTCTAGGAACCGAGGTAAGAGGAGGGAGTGAGGCCTGCATCGCTGGCCTGAGGCCCATGTGGTAGTTGCACAAGGCCCCGTGCTCAGAAGTGCACATGCTTGATTTAATGCTTTGTTGTAGCTGTCTTGAAATTCTTTTTTTTTTTTATAAATTAAACATCGTAAGTACAGATGCCATATTCTTTTTTTTTTTTAATTAATTAATTAATTTATCTATTTTTGGCTGTGTTGGGTCTTCGTTTCTGTGTGAGGGCTTTCTCCAGTTGTGGCAAGTGGGGGCCACTCTTCAATGCGGTGCGCGGGCCTCTCACTATCATGCCTCTCTTGTTGCAGAGCACAGGCTCCAGACACGCAGGCTCAGTAGTTGTGGCTCACGGGCCCAGTCGCTCCGCGGTATGTGGGATCTTCCCACACCAGGGCTCGAACCCGTGTCCCCTGCATTGGCAGGCGGATTCTCAACCACTGCACCACCAGGGAAGCCCTGTCTTGAAATTCTTAATCATTTTGAACAAGGTACCTTGTAAATTATGTAGTTGGTCCTGGAGGGAAGGAAGTGTCTACTCTGTACTGATCACTTAATCTGAACCCCCAGCCCTTGTTGTTTTAAAAATCAATGTTTCTTCATTTTTATTATTTTTTTTTATAAATTTATTTATTTATTCATTTATTTAATTTTTGGCTGCATTGGGTCTTCGCTGTTGCACGCGGGATTTCTCTAGTTGCAGTGAGCGGGGGCTACTCTTTGTTGCGGGGCGCAGGCTTCTCATTGTGGTGGCTTCCCTTGTTGCAGAGCACAGACTCTATGCGCGCGGGCTTCAGTAGCTGTGGCACACGGGCTTCAGTAGTTGTGGCTCGCGGGCTCTAGAGCGCAGGCTCAGTAGTTGTGGCGCACGGGCTTAGTTGCTCCGCGGCATGTGTGATCTTCCCGGACCAGGGCTCGAACCCGTGTCCCCTGCATTGGCAGGCGGATTCTTAACCACTGCGCCACCAGGGAAGCCCTGTTTCTTCATTTTTAAAATAGGAGGGTTAGACTTCATTTTCTTTTAAGGTCACCTCTACGTCTAAAATTGTCTAATTCCAGGTCACGTAAAATGTTCTAGTGAAGGTAGTGGCGTTGTACCAACTATTCCTTTTGTTTTTGGAGATTCATCTTAATTGTTATGTTTTCCTAGAAATCTTCCTTGATCCAGTGTAATTTAGTAACTCTTCTTCTGTGTCCCACTCCCCCTTTGCATTAAGAACTTTTTGGAACAGGTTATATAGAGTAAAACTAGTTTCTATCTCTCCCACTTCATTTCATGCTCCTTAAAATCAGGTACTTTGTCTTAATCAACTTGTAACTTGCAAAATGCTACATATGCAATGCTATGTCCATAAAGGTAGGTTAAATGAATGATTAGCTGAAAGACTAAGGATCCCATACAATTTTGATTTTGAACTTAAATTTAGAAGGAACCTTAAAATCACTATTTTAACAGATTTCTGTAAAGAAACCTGAAAGTGTTTCTTAAAATAAGCAGGATTAAAGAGTCCAGTAGCAGAAATGAAAATTCAGACTTGCCAGCACATAATATTATTAGAGATGGCGCAAGCTAAGGCAAATGCATAGCCCACAACAGTAACTGGGATACAGAAACTGAAGATACACAGTGAGAAAAGAAGCCAGGGCATTTTCCCAAGTAACTTCAATCTAAAAGCACTTTAGCTTTAAACTGATATATGTGTAATAGTATAAGAATCTGATAACAAAAAGTAATACCCATTCATGATTAAAAGATAATCAAAAGGTACAGAAGAGTATAAAATTTAAAAAGTAAAAGTTCTCTTCACCCCAAGCCACACTTTCATTTCCCAAAACTATCTGCAATAAGAGTTTCTTGAATATCCTTCCAGAAATGCTTTCTGAATAGTATATTATATAATTTTATTTTTGTACAAATAGGATTCTATTTATGCATAGTTTGTCCTTTGCATTTTCATTAATAATATTTCTTAGCCCTTCTCCCATGTTGGTACTTGTAGATCCCCCTTATTCTTTTTCAGGAGTGTATAGTATTATATTTCATAGATTGGACATGGTTGATTAAAACAACCCTTTCTGATAAACATTTATGTTGTTTTCAATTTTGGGAAATTACATGAAAGCACAATGAATATCTTCACATAGGAATGCATCCACAGGATAAATTCCCAGCAATGAGACTGCTTGAAGTCTCTCTGATTTGATATGAAGGAAAAACTAATTCAGTTACCAACTTAATGACTTAGAGGCAACTACAAATATACTTGTTTATTCTTGTCCTAGAACTGTTTTTAGAAACATTTTCCAATGGGTATGGCTTTTTTTTTTTAACAGGGTAATTCCTAGTTTTCAAAAAAATAATTTCTAAACAATCAGTCTGTATAATTTTAAAGACCAGCTGAAATTTCTGCTTCACCAAGTGAAGAATTGGGGGGTAGGGGGTGGAGAGGTGTTATGGAGGAGACTTGGTGAAAGGGGAAAGATTGCAGGATGTCTCCCAAGAGGCTGATTCTTCTTAAAGTTGATTAAGTGCAAGGACAAATATTCCTCACTTTCTGCTTGGAAGTAAATACGTATTTATTCCTGACATATGTTCCTATTATTCCAGTTTGTAAGTATATTTGCCAGATTTATAGCAGTCTCCCAAAAAAAAAAAAAAAAAAAAAAAAGCCACAGATAGGAAAGATGAAAAATGGCACAGATTGTAGCAAATATAGAACTAAGGCATTTTTGCCTTTGTCTCATGACTGACTGTCTCATGGAATCCTTGCACATGGATTGAATTGCTTGCAAGTATGTCAGTCAACAGTAATATGAAACAGAAAGGCTGTAACAATGGTTGGGTTGGGCCTCTTGTTACTCAGTTTCTGAACTGAGAATTAGGAGAGGGTGGGGCTGTTCAATAATCCACAACTACTGTAACTACTGTGTGTGTGTGTGTGTGTGTGTGTGTGTGTGTGTGTGTGCGTGTATCTGCCTAAGTAGAACTTAAGCCACTCAAGTTTCCATATCTTTCTTTTTCATTCATTAATTTCTTCAGTGTCTACTATTCATTAGGCACTAGAAATACGTGGTCAGGGCCAACATGTAGATAATGATGAATTGTGAAACTACCAAGAAGGATAATAAAGGGTATAAGGAGAAATGAAAACAGGATCACTCATTCAGATTTTGGAATCAATGAAAGACATCTCTGAGGAAGTAGCATTTAGCTAAGACCCAAGGCATAAGCAGGAGGTAGACAGGAAAAGATTTCAGGCAGAGGGCTAGACTAAGCCTGCGGTAGTGAAGAGCCAGGGAGAGTTTAAAAACAAAGAAAGAAACAAACAAACAAAACTGTTTGTGTCTAGCACTTAGAGAAGAGCAGCAGGGAATAAGGCTGGGTGGCTTATAGGCCTTGTCCTTGATTAGGATTTTTAATTTGAATACATTATTATTCTTACTGTTTCATATCTTACTAATTAAGGCTGTAACACAATCCGATTTGTGTTTTTAAAATCTCCCACTGGCTGCTCTGTGGAGAATACATCTGAAGAAAACAAGGGAGATTTGTTTATATTTGTTGTAACAGTCCACATAAGAATGATGGTGGCTTGAATTAGGTGACAGCAAAGGAGCTGGAGAGAAGTGGGTACATTTTTGACATACTTTGAGGGTATGTTCACTAGGACAATGTCATAACACCTCTGGAATTTTTTTGTAAAGATATCAGTTTTAACTTTGTCTTCACTACTCTAGACTCTGGAAAGACTGAAAGATAACCCCTCAGGTAAACAGGCCTTTATGACGACCAGGCAAACTGAGGCAGCCTGAAGGATAATCCAAGAGGGAGAGGAGCTCCAAGGGTTGGAGGAGGCGGTGTGGGTGGGAAAGAGACTGGGATCTCCCAAGACTTGAAGATGTGTGGAGGGGAGTGATTTTATTGAATACATATTTTATTTCAAATAGATATGATGGGGGCCAAGTTCTGCTCTCATGGGGCTCACTGAAGATGGACAGATCTTTGATGGAAGCCCTTGTGGAGGCCAGTGTGATAAGCCTCAACGATAGGTCCCCATCTCCAGCTTACCACAGAGAGAATAGAGGCAGCTGCACGCACATGGACACAAGCTTGGACCATGTGCACTTCGGCAATGGACTAAATTTTCTAGTTAGAGTACCATCTCCTTTTCAGCCATTTCTATTCTCCTGCCATCTTTGGGAGGGAAAGGGGCTCTTAAACATTGCTGAGATGCAATGTCTCATGACTGGAGGGCAGAGGCCTAAGCATATTTATCTGATTTAAAAATAAATAGAGGGCTTCCCTGGTGGCGCAGTGGTTGAGAATCTGCCTGCCAATGCAGGGGACACGGGTTCGAGCCCTGGTCTGGGAAGATCCCACATGCGCAGAGCAACTAGGCCCGTGCGCCACAATTACTGAGCCTGCGCGTCTGGAGCCTGTGCTCCGCAACAAGAGAGGCCGCGATAATGAGAGGCCCGCACACCGTGATGAAGAGTGGCCCCCACTTGCCGCAACTGGAGAAAGCCCTCGCACAGAAACGAAGAGCCAACACAGCCATAAATAAATAAATAGATAAATACAAGTATATATATTCTTATTTATATACCTGACACTTCTGGCATCTTAAACAAAAACCAGACATTAGTTGCTACTGTTAATGATGATAGTGATGGACAGCAGGCAGTTTTTAGAATAGTACTGGCAAATACATTTGGGGAAAATGTTGCTGAAAGGGGGCTGTGGCTGGAGTAAGCAAGGAAACAGCTGCAGAGCAGGTGGTTCTCTTCACATCTGGAAGTCACTAAAAACAATGGTAATAGAGACATTTCATATGGTTCCACCCCTCAGCCCAGTGCTATATAGGCCGTGCTTCACATCCCATCTTCCAGCAACAGACCAAAATAGGCAGGCTTTCAGCAAAGATGAGACCGGTAAAGGTGGACCAAATGCCTCACCATTAGGGGATCGGGGACAGAGGTTCCCATTTCATTCCATACACCGTGGCCCAGGTGCATTCAGTCCAATCGTTTTAGCATTACAGAATAATTCAGGACACTGTGAAATAGGCACTCATACATTTTGGTGGGAATATAAATTGTTTAATCTTTCTTGAGGGCAGATCTGGTAATATTTCTATATAACCTTAAAATGTGCATTTCCTCCCCTATCCTCATTGGAGATGAATTAATGGCAATCTTGACTCATTACATACACATGGTCTTCTTTTGTTTGTTTATTTCGTTGTTTGTTTGTGATAAATCCTTAGAATGCACCACCCTAAACAAATGCTCTTATCTTGATGATAACTGACCTAATAACCATAAGGTCTCTGGATTTCTTCCTATTGCTTCCCTCCTCTCTGAGGTAACCTGAATCTCATATTCATCATCATATAAATGCTTTCTATTTTATACAGATTTTTTGGGAGGATTCGTATTTCTAAAATTTTATTTTTGGTATATATGTCTATATATACACGTGTAAATGTGTGTATTTAATCTTTACAAAATTATTTTTTAATTTAATAATATATTGCTAAGATATCCATAGTGTTGCATGATACTTCGATGAACTCATTTTGGCTGCTGAATTATACCACATTGTATACAGCACAGCTCATTCATGTCCTCTCCTTTTGACAGGCATTTGGGTTGTGTTCAATTTTTGTTGGCTCAACCCAAACATCAGAATAGAAAGTAGTCAAAAGGTATAAACAGGCATTTCAAAGGAGAGGAAAAAAAAAAATATATATATATATATATATGGCTAACAAAAATATGAAATGGTATATAACATCAACAGAGATCAGGACGTGTAAATCATGATTTTAATAAAATAGCATTTTACAACCATTTGATTGAAAAACATGAAAAAGTCTAACAGGACCAGGTGTCAGAGGGGCTGTGGATCCAGAGCGTCACTTTTACATTATTGGGGCAGTTTGAGTCGGCGCAACAATTTTGGGAACAGTTTTGCATTATCTCTAAAAGGAAAGCATTCATCTACCCTATGACTAGGATGACTATCTATACATTGCCTAAACCAAGACACTTTTTTAAAAAATAATTAATTAATTAATTTATGGCTGCGTTGGGTCTTCGTTGCTGCGCGCGGGCTTTCTCTAGTTGCGGCGAGCGGGGGCTACTCTTCATTGCAGTGCGCGGGCTTCTCATTGCGGTGGCTTCTCTTGTTGCGGAGCACGGGCTCTAGGTGCACGAGCTTCAGTAGTTGTGGCACGTGGGCTCAGTAGTTGTGGCTTGTGGGCTCTAGAGCGCAGGCTCAGTAGTTGTGGCTTGCAGGCTCTAGAGCACAGGCTTAGTAGTTGTGGCGCACGGGCTTAGTTGCTCTGCGGCATGTGGGATCTTCCAGGACCAGGATTCAAACCCGTGTCCCCTGCATTGGCAGGCAGATTCTTAACCACTGCGCCACCAGGGAAGCCCCAACAAAGACACTTTCGAGAATAAAAAGGGTCACTAAAAGGGTGAGTCCCTGGGTCAGCAGAAATTAACTGGGACCGCCTGGGAAAACTGAGCCATATGGTCCTTTATCCAAGACCTGGAAAGTCCACTCCCAGGAGACATGTGTTGCATCTATTCCATAGGAGTCCTGCATGAAATGTTCAGAGCAGCCTTCTTCATGTGAACAAAATCCTGTGCAGAGCCTTTCACTCAACAAATGCAATATCTTGGAACTTATTGTAAGGAAAGGATACTGACTAAGAACAAATATTTATCGACTATGTCATTCATCAAAGTATTTTTGTAATACTGAAAATCTGGAAACTATCCAAATATTGACAATTCAGCCTTGGTTAAATGATTGTGGTACATTCATAAAATGGATTATTAAGCAGTCATCTAAGATTAACTGTATATATAAAGAGACCAAGAGGTTGTATTTTACAGCATTAATATTCATGGATTCCTAGGAAACGTTTAATTTTTTAGTTTGCTTCTCTATATTATTGTGCTTTCTTACAATGTTTGTTTGCTTATCTATCTAGAAGTGAAAAGAAGCAAACCAAATGAAAAAACAAATCCTGTCATAGCAGAGGACTATTTGGTCTGGAAGCTGTTCTGTTATTGTTGCTTTCATTATATGTCATTTCATCCAGAGTGCCCTGGATAGGCAGCTTTTCTTACACTATGCTCACCTCACCAAACAAAAGTTTCTACTGCATCCATGAGAGGTTATCTCTCTTCATCAAAACACCACGGCAAATGTTCATTGCAGCTCTATTTACAATAGCCAGGACATGGAAGCAACCTAAGTGTCCATCATCGGATGAATGGATAAAGAAGATGTGGCACATATATACAATGGAATATTACTCCGCCATAAAAAGAAATGAAATGGAGGTATTTGTAGTGAGGTGGATGGAGTTAAAGTCTGTCATACAGAGTGAAGTAAGTCAGAAAGAGAAAAACAAATACAGTGTGCTAACACATATATATGGAATCTAAGGAAAAAAAAAAAAGTTCATGAAGAACCTAGTGGCAAGACGGGAATAAAGACACAGACCTACTAGAGAATGGACTTGAGGATATGGGGAGGGGGAATGGTAAGATGTGACAGGGTGAGAGAGTGGCATGGACATATATACACTACCAAATGTAAAATAGATAGCTAGTGGGAAGCAGACGCATAGCACAGGGAGATCAGCTCGTTGCTTTGTGACCACCTAGAGGGGTGGGATAGGGAGGGTGGGAGGGAGGGAGATGCAAGAGAGAAGAGATATGGGAACATGTGTATATGTATAACTGATTCACTTTGTTATAGGGCAGAAACTGACACACCATTGTAAAGCAATTATACTCCAATAAAGATGTTTTAAAAAAAAAAAAGACACCACGGCTTAGGTGGCCACAAACATAAATTAGTTTACTGTCATAGTCTGTCTCCTTAATTGCAATCACTCAGCAACCCACTGAGAAAGTCCTAACACCTTAAATGCTGTGAAGAGGATGTGAAGAGACTATTACGGGGATTAGAAACTTCTGGAAGGTAAATACTAAACTTTTCAAGGACTTTGAATGCTTGGCTCCTTGTCAGAGGAGAGGCATTTACCTGAGGAGTTTGAATAAGTCTGTTTAGAAAGGAGACATTCAGAGCCTGCCTGGAGTCAAAGGGCAATAGAGTGAGTCCCCATTTCCTACAATAGAAGGAGTTTCTTGCTTGGCCAATCTCTAGGTGGAGAGTTGTCTTTATTTCTGATGAGGGAAGCTGAATATTCAGGCTATGGTATAAGGCCTTCAGAATTATGAAAACCTGGGGTATGGCCTATTTCTGGTTATGAATAAACACTAAGAGGCTAGGCTTCCATCTCCTGGTGGTTGACTCAGCTGAAACACCTCTGAGGCAATGGTAAGATCCAGGGAAGTTTGAAGCCTCCTGTCCACAACCCACCTCCCCGCCCAACCCCATTAAGCTCCTCAAGCTCATGGAGACACCACAGCAGCTATTCTAGTGATGGAACGCCAATCCAAAGTTCTGAAGTGGTCTTGGCTGGATGGACTCTGACTGCCCAGATCATAGACTTCACAATATGGTGGTGGTGATCATCAAAGAGGTCATTGCTCCCAAGATCTTTTGGGGACTCCGTCTTACATTGCTCAGTTGGCTAAAGGTAAGTGTCAAACAAAAACACTCAAGGCACATAGCTCCTGTGATGGTAGCTTGGCCAATCTTGGCACAATTAGTAATCATCACCAATATATTAACCACTGTTTATTGATGCAACCCCTATAGGGTCAGACATTGTATGCATAATAAGTACATAATTCACATTATCTCATGCAATTTTTAACAACCCTACAAGGTAAGCTATTATCATTTCCATTTTATGGATGAGAAAACTGCATCTCAGAAAGGTCAAATAACTTTCCCAAGTCCACAAACCTAGTAAAGAAATTTGAACTCAGGACCATCTGAACCCAAAGCTGTACTCTCATTCACTACAAGACATGGCTTCCCATGTGTATATGGTAGAGCATTTAATTCTTTCTCTTTATTTATGGAGAATATACTTATATGTACTTAGAGCAAAACTACTTTGTTCTTTATAGCCTTTAAAATCATCCAGACAGGAAGATATATGCTAATTATGTAACCAAATATGAATGCTGTTTCCTTAATTGTTGGTTGACCAAATGACTACCTAGTTCCAATAGAAAGTGTATTATTACACCCTCTAAGAAAGGGCTAGTAAGGAGTTCTATTGAAGACAGCAATCTTTTCTTCAAAGGAACTCCTAATCTGATGCCAGGAATCTGATAGAACCTTGAACTGCATTCAAGGTTGTTGTTTAGCCTTTGTTGTTTAGCAGAACCCTCTTTGGTTGTGAGGAGCATTGCTTTGTCCAGTGCTTTGTTCTAAAACCTGCAGTGATGATTGGGGAAAATAGAGTTAGTCTGCAAAAGAGTCACAGACAGATTTGATGTGTAAACCTTGGTGCTGCTTTCTCACCAATTTGACTCCAATGAGGGGAAGAACCTAATGTAGCTCTCATAACAACACTTCTTTGCCAATGATCTTGCAATACTTTCTCTCTGCCAACGAGGAAAGAAGGAGTTCTCTATTGAGCATCTACTATCTGTCTGCTGGGTGCTTTCTCATAGGTTATCCTTTTAATCTTTAAAGCATCTCTATGTGGTAGGTTTATCCATTCCAATTTTACCACCTTACCTTGGTCTTTTTTTAGAGAGAAAGAATAATAGGTAGCTAGAGTGGAGAAGTAAACAAGAGAAGAGTCAAGTAAATGTTTTAGAAGTGCCTTTTCACTTAGGGAGTATCAAATTAATGTCATTTAAAATAATAGTGACATATATTTTCTCTTCTTGAACTTTTTTCTAACCTTTAGAAGATGAAGACCTTGACATTAAATAGCAGGACTAATGCCTACGAATTTGAGTTCTACTTCTGACCTGGCCAAGTCTATCTGGATGTCAGTCTTAGTTTTCTGTCGGAGGAGGGGAGTTACACAGATCTATCCCCATGGCTTTCAAAAGACACAAAATAACACCTATCCAAATCACAGTTTTGAAATTATATTAAAAAGAATAAAAGCGTAGTGATTCTCTCTCTCCGCTAGCTTCTTTGCCTAAGGTCCTTTCTCTTGTTCTTTAACCATATCTAAGGCTAAAATATCCAACTGTCTTCCTGGAAACCAGTGACCTGCTCGGGTCAGAATGCATGAGGTGATCATATTGGTTTAAGTGAGGAGCCTATTTGTGACCAAGAGTCTTGGTCCATTTTCCATTCATGCTTCCATTCCTGTCTTTGCCAGATTAGAAGACTCCTAACCATCTATTTCTAATATACTTAGAAAAAAATTACTTCCTTATTCTCATAGGTTTATTTTGGGGGCCTACAAAGTCTATGTTTATTTAAAGACCGTAGAAAAAGAAGAATTTGGTGTACATTTAACTGGATGTTTTATTTTAGAGAAATATGCAATAGGGTTGGATCCACCCCAAAATAGCCTGGGTGGGCTGCCAGCGGCTCTACCCTGGGGTGGCACTTTCTTCTTAGCTGTGTCTGTGGAATGCCTCCCCTTTCTCCCATGGGGACCTACATCTTGTTTGAGGTGAGTTGGACCGGAAGGGAAATGGTAGGGCCAGAAGCAAGGCCCAGAGAACAAGGGAAAGTCTAGAATCAGCCCCAGGCTGCCAGCCATGTTTTGGAAATGGATACAAGCAAATGGAGCACTACAGTTCCAGCTTGAAAGTGCTTTAATCAGCGCATATGCTTGGCCACAGTCACACACAATGACAAGTCAGGAAGGGTCTGTGGATGACACTGTGGGGAGAGCCCTTACTTCCAGCCTTTGAAACCCAAGAAAGTATCCAAAGATAAAGAAGAATCTTTCACTTATAGGGATCACTTGATTTTAAATTAACTGCTCTCTAAAGAAATTCCTGATAGCATAGCATGCTATAGAGGAATTATGAATACCCACATTGGTGAACTATTGAGCTGTTTCAATAGAGAACACATCCACCTTGAGTAACTTGAGATCACAAAGATAAGAATTTCTTAAGATATGAAAGCAACCTAAGTTTCCATCAACAGATGAATGGATAAAGAAGATGTGGTATATATAGACAATCGAATACTACTCAGCCATAAAAAAGAATGAAATTTTGCCATTTGCAGCAACACGGATGGACTTGGAGGGCATTATGTTAAGTGAAATAAGTCAGACAGAGAAAGACAAATACTGTATGATATCACTTATATTTGGAATCTAAAAAAATAACAACTAGTGAATATAACAGAAAAGAAGCAGACACACAGGTAGTATAGAGAACAAACTAGTGGTTACCAGTGGGGAGAGGGAAGGGGGGAGGGGCAAGTCAGGGGCAGGGGATTAAGAAGTACAAACTATTAGGTATAAAGTAAGCTACAAGGATATATTGTACAACAATATTTTATAATAACTATAAATGGAGTATAACCTTTAAAAACTGTGAATCAGTATACCATACACCTGTAACCAATATGGGTATTATATGTCACTATACTTCAATAAAAAAATAATAAAAAAGAGAATTTCTTGGAGTTTCTCAGGTATACATGGAGTACTTAAAGGCCCAGAGCTCAGCTCCAGTAGTCATCATAAACAACAAGAAAACAGGAGGACTAGGATATTCCTGAGGAATGGGAGAAAACAGCCACAGTCTGAGTATGATATCCTGACGGTTCGTGTCCTTGTCTTCTCCATGCTGATTCATATGAGGTCATTGGTTCCACCTATTGTGGATGCTATCCGCTTACACCATACATCAAGGTCATTGATCTATTCATATCTTTTCTTCTGGCCCCAGGAAAACTCTTAAGACTGTTTACTTCCATTCTTTTCCTTATTGCATTTCTGAGAGATCTCTCTAGGGAGACCCACAGTAGACATAGAGGCCTGGCTTGTCTTGGGAAGTTCTTTGAGATGGGAGAGCATTTGTCAAGTATCAGCTATCTTCTAAGGTAGTCGTTCTCAAAGTTTGGTCCCTATACCAGCCGCAGCATAACCTGGAACTTACAGAAATACAAATTCTTAGGTACCACCTCAGACCTATGTGAATCACAAACTCTGGGTTGTGAGTCAGCATTCCATGTTTTAATAAGCCCTCCAGGTGATTCTGAGACCACTATTCTAAGATGAGCTTTTCTCCCTGAGCTGCTGCATACCTGGGGTTGTGTTTTTATTTGAAAACTAGTAGTGGGAGAAGCAATCACATGTGTTAGGATCCTGTTGAAATGTTCTGTTCTGTCAGTTGATGTATTTTCTCTTCCTCTGTTCTTAATCAGGTACTGCCAGGTTATTCCTAATGAAACAAAACCTGGAGTTTCATAATGTGGGAGTCTGCGGGCTTAGCGCTATACAAAATATAATGTGAGAATCCTGCCCCAATAGTTTACAGGCTCTAAGAGGCAGATCATATAACTATCTCTGCAAAGGTCAACTTTAGATACTAGACAAGCCACATCCCAGACATCTCTTGTATCAGTACACTTTGCCAATACAACCACAGAGGTATCATTAGACCCTTCCCTAAAACAAAATGTGCCTTTACTGAGCAGGTTGCTAAAGCATAGAAAAGATGTCCCTTTGAGTTTTATTTATACCATCCTATGAAATCTTAGATGAACCAGCAGTATGGAAAATGTCCACAGAAGGTCATTGTCAGTAGGGATATATAGAGGCTGTTTGTGGTTTGCTTGATTGAGACTCCAGAGGCATCTTTAAACTTAAACAGGCAGTTGTGCTTGAGTCTTTGACTTGAGCCTTGGAGGCATTGCTCAGCATCTGTCTTTATACAACTACTGGTTAACCCTGGTGTAGTGGGTATGGCAGGCTAGTCTTCTGATTCAGAAGCATGTGCAAGATGTAGAGCTGGAAGAGTGTTTAGACACTGTCTAGACCTACTGTTGAGAGACTTCCTAGAAGATGCATGCCTTTGAACCTATGGCACTTAAAGACACTCCACAAAATTATCACATCGTGTTGTAATTGTTTTTTTGTTTTTTTGTTTTTTTTTAAAAATAAATTTATTTATTTTATTTATTTATTTTTGACTGTGTTGGGTCTTCATTGCTGCTCACGGGCTTTCTCTAGTTGCGGTGAACGGGGGCTACTCTTCGTTGCGGCAGGCAGGTTTCTCATTGCAGTGGCTTCTCTTGTTGCGGAGCACAGGCTCTAGGCACGCGGTCTTCAGTAGTTGTGGCACGTGGGCTCAGTAGTTGTGGCTCGCAGGCTCTAGAGCGTGGGCTCAGTAGTTGTGGCGCACGGGCTTAGTTGCTCCGCGGCATGTGGGATCTTCCCAGACCAGGGCTCGAACCCGTGTCTCCTGCATTGGCAGGCAGATTCTTAGCCACTGCGCCACCAGGGAAGTCCCTGTGTTGTAATTGTTAGTCTACTAGGCTCTCATCACTACTAAGCTGTGAGGTCTTTGAGAATGCAGACTTCATTTTAATCAAGTTTGAATCTCTGGTAACTAGCATAGTGCCTGGTACACAATAGATTCTTAAAAATTTTGATTAATAATGAACGTATGAATCTTGGATTTAACCTCTGGATCTGCTTGTAGTGGCTCTCAATAAGATAAAGCATTGAAATGATTGAGGTTTATTAGAATAGGCATCTGGGTTTCTATTTGGAAACCTGGTTATGTAGTTTATTCCACCTATTTATTAAACATGGAATTATAGCATCTTGGACTTTGATGGGATCTTTAGATTATCTCATAACGATATCTTCCTTCACTTCACTCATTTTAGAATGACAAACCGTAGCCCAAGCAAGGTAAGCGATTTGCCTAAGGTTCTATTGCTTATTACTGGGTGGTGAGGTCTGAGCTAGTACACAAATGCCCAAAGTTAAGGCTCCTGCTCTTCAGCTGAGGCTCTGTCTTGTCTTCTCAACTTAAGTCATTTTCAGAACTCAGGCCTAAATTTCTGAAAGGAATAAGGGTTACTTATTAGGCCATTTTCTTCAGGCAGGTCAAACATAGTCCAGAATGGTAAAATCTTAGATTTTGGGAGGGCCTTAGAGACTTTTGGTCCAACCCAGGAAAGGATCTCCTCTACAAACTTCCTGATAGAATGACATTTAGTCATTGTTTGAAATCCTTTAGTAGTGGGAATGTCAATACCTTATTTTTGAACAGATCTAATGGACACAAAATTCTTCCTTTTATTTAAGTGAAGTAAGCATTGCTATACATTTTAATGCAACAAATGCTGACATCTAGAACTACACAGAATGAATCTAGTATTCTTCATGGCAGTTGTTGCTAAATCTGAATATAATTTTCATCATCAACATTAATCTCTTCTCCAAGCAAAACATTCCTTGAATTATTCTTCTGAAACCAGGGTTTCCAGACCTCTATCATTCTGTTGGACCTTCTCTGATTATCCTCCAATTTGCCAATATCCCAGTTTAGATGTAAAACCCAAAACTAAATATTTTAGATGCAGTCTAATGGATACAGAATGCAGTAGAATTGACTTCCTTTTTCGTGTGTCCTGGATTTTTGTTAAGGAAGTTTAAAATTGCATTAATCTGTTTGTCTGCCTCAGTACTTGCTTCTTGTTGTGTTTTACGTCAGTTAAAAACTCCAGGTCTTTTTTTGAGTGGGGAAGAAAAGATTCCTATTATATTCGATATTCTTAAATAAATTCCAGATGGATTAAAAATGTACATGTAAAAAAATAATAAAAGTACTAGAGAAAAATATTATATTTTATTTGGAGATTTGAGAAGATATTTTAAGTTTGACTTCCAAGATATAAGTCACATAGAAAAGATTGCTATATTTTGTTAACTAGAATTTATAACTTCAATATGGAAAAAATCATAAATAATATTAAAAAAAAGAAAACTGAGAAATATGTTTGCAAAAAATATGATGGGGTTAATAGACTTAGTATCAAATGACATCTTGTGAATCAACTAAGATAAACAAAAGAAAAAGGCCATGAATAATTGAAAAACAAAGAAATAAAACGGCCCACAAGCATGTGAAGAAATGTTCAAACAAACTAGCTACCATAAGTGTGGGCAAAATTAGACTGGTAAAGATGAAAATAGCCAATATCCTATGTAGAAAAATATCTGGTGAAACTGGGTTTCTCACACACAATTGGTGGGACTATATGTTTGTATTAGTTATTTTAGGATAATTTGAAAATGATAATAAAAGCCCAATAAAGCAATAACCTTTCTTCTTCTTTTTTTTTAAATTTATTTATTTTATTTTTATTTATTTTTGGCTGCGTTGGGTCTTCATTGCTGTGCGTGGGCTTTCTTTAGTTGTGGTGAGTGAGGCTACTCTTTGTTGTGGTGCGTGGGCTTCTCATTGTAGTGGCTTCTCGTTGCGGAGCACGGGCTCTAGGCACGTGGGCTTCAGTAGTTGTGGCACGTGGGCTCAGTAGTTGTGGCTCGCGGGCTCTAGAGCGCAGGCTCAGTAATTGTGGCGCACGGGCTTAGTTGCTCCGCGGCATGTGGGATCTTCCCGGACCAGGGCTCGAACCTGTGTTCCCTGCATTGGCAGGCGGATTCTTAACAACTGTGCCACCAAGGAAGCCCTCTTCTTTATTTTTTTATAAATTTATTTATTTTATTTTTATTTATTTTTGGCTGCATTGGGTCTTTGTTGCTGAGCCCGGGCTTCCTCTAGTTGTGGTGAGCGGGGGCTACTCTTTGTTGCAGTGCACGTGCTTCTCATTGTGGTGGCTTCTCTTGTTGCGGAGCACGGGTTTTAGGCACACGGGCTTCAGTAGTTGCGGCATGCAGGCTCAGTAGTTGTGGCTCACGGGCTTAGTTGCTCCGTGCCGTGTGAGATCTTCCTGGACCAAGGCTCGAACCCATGTCCCTTGCATTGGCAGGAGGATTCTTAACCACTGTGCCACCAGGGAAGCCCAACCGTTCTTCCTATGATACCACTCTCTTAAATTTATCCTAAGTAAAATATTAAAGATGTGGTAAAGAGTGTCATTATAGCATTAATTATCATATAATAGGAAAAATTAAGTTCTAACAGTAGGGGATTGGTTGAATAATGAGTTCAATGTCCAAAGTTATAAAATTGATGTTATAGAAATATATTTACCTCACAATTTAATGAAGTGAACCAGTATGTTACAAATTAGAGTGGCGACATTTTTATAATTTATGTGTGTACAACACATACGTACTAAAATTGTACTGGAAATTAACACACCACAAACACAGCTCTTCTCATCTTTTTGTTCAGAAATACTAGTTTTATCAGTCAAAATAGGTTAGGTTTTGTTGCAGTAACAAATAATCCCAAATCTCAGTGACTTAATACAACACCCAAACCTCAACAACAAAAGATTAGTTCTTGCTCATGCTACCTACCAACGCAAACTATGAGAGGGGGCCTGCTCATCATACCCACTTAAAGACACAGGCAGATGGAGGCTCCAGAAGCTTCCATTGTCACTGAGGCAGGAGTAAAGGATAGGGCAACTTGAACACACTGCATGACACTTCTGCTATTTTATAGAAAGAAAATCACAAGGCCATGTCTCACTTCAAAGGGAGTAAAGAAGTGTAATCTTACCAATGAGCTTGGAAAGAGCTGCAGTTTTTGCAGATTTTCTGATGACTACCACACTGACAGTTTTTTCTTCCATTTGCTTGTTTGTATTTTCTGATTTTTCTAAATCAACCTATAGAATACTTGTTTAATAAAAATTCCTATTCAGACATGTGTCCTTAATCATAAGTTTGTGGAATGTTGACAATTAAATTTATTGCCAGTTAAAACATTTCTCAATCTTGATCTTGATTTTATTAATCAACATATTTTCTCTCCCAGCTTGGTGCTTTTGGCAGTTTTAAAAAATGTCAACTAAATCATCATCGACATGATACCAGGCAGGGTGAGCCCTATGACATGCCAGAGAGACTACTCCTTCCAAAGGACATGGATCCACTAAATAATTCCCTTTAATAGATTTGTTCAATCAACTCTGAATCTACCCCACTGTGTTTTCATATAGGCCTCAGTTTACCTTCTGGTTCTTAATGATATGATAACAAACTTTTATCAAAAGTTTTACTGAAATAAAAATTGAATTCCTCTTTGGTATTCACCTGATGTAGTGTTTTCAGTGTGACGAAACTTAATTTTAACCAACTCCTTTGGGACCAAGCCAAGATATTCTGACCCGAATACCCACAAATTGGTGATTTAATGTTCAATTCTAGAATCTTGCTAAAGATCAACAGCAAGCTTATTAATCTCTAAATCAGAAGGACACTTTTCTGTCTCTGGAATGCAGGTACATTCATAGTTATACAGGTTTCTCTCAAACGTTTTCTCTCCCTGGGAGTTCCCTGATTGGTCTGCAAGTTTGTTCAGAATAATCTGTACCCAAAGACGTGAACACACTTAAAGGAGATGTTTTGTGTTCTCTCTTAATCTTGCTCCTGCTTCAGTTCCTTCCTAGCAATGCTCGTTCTACTCTTTCCTTTTAAAGAATTTGTCACTACTAAGAAAAGGAGAAGTAAATTTCCAAAACAAAGTGGACATTTTGGATGTAACTGCCTGTTGAGTTGTTCCATTTCAGGGAGAAGTATTCTAAGCAACGGTGATCAAGAGTTAGCTCTTCTACTATTACTCAGTAGAGGATTTGCACATATTCATTGGAGGGCTCCAGGAATCTCCTCTTGAACAGTAAGGATTTTCCCATGACCTTGATGCTGAAGCCACAGACCTTAGAACTCCCACAAACACAGTTTTCTAGAAATAAACACGTAAAGCAAGAATTCTCAAATTCTGAAGGCCAGAGTGCATTGGAATTTTAGAAAGTGCTATCCTGGAATAGCCACTGGGGACAGAAGAGGGGAAAGCAGATAGGAACTAAGAAGAAAAATGAAAAACAAAACTGGAAGTAAGACAAAAGTATATGTAACACAAGGTTAGTTTGTAAAGATTAATTCAAACTATGTAATAACATGCAAATATATATAGATAAATAGATAGCCTTAAGAAAGGACACTGTCGGGCTTCCCTGGTGGCACAGTGGTTGAGAATCTGCCTGCCAATGCAGGGGACACGGGTTCGAGCCCTGGTCTGGGAAGATCCCACATGCCGCGGAGCAACTGGGCCCGTGAGCCACAACTACTGAGCCTGCGCGTCTGGAGCTTGTGCTCCCAACAAGAGAGGCCGCGATAGTGAGAGGCCCACGCACTGCGATGAAGAGTGGCCCCTGCTTGCTGCAACTAGAGAAAGCCCTCGCACAGAAACAAAGACCCAACACAGCCAAAAATTAATTAATTAATTAATTAATTTAAAAAAAAAAAGGACACTGTCTATAGAAATATTTCAAAATTTCCCTTCTCTCTGAATAGGCTGAGAACAAGAACAAATCTCTAGATATCGTCTTAAATGTGCTAAGCACTTGTTTAAAATGGTGCAGAGTAATATTCCATTGTACATATGTACCATATCTCAGCCAATAAAAAGGAACGAAACAGTGCCATTTGCAGAGATGTGGATGGACTTAGTGATTGTCATACAGGATGAAGTAGGTCAGAAAGAGATAAACAAATACTTAGTGATTGTCATACAGGATGAAGTAGGTCAGAAAGAGATAAACAAATATTCTATGATATCACTTATATGTGGAATCTAGAAAAATGGTACAGATGAGCTTATTTGCAAAGCAGAAATAGAGTCACAGATGTAGAGAACAAACTTATGGTTACCAAGGGGAGAAGGAAGGGGTGGGACAAATTGGGAGATTGGGACTGACATATATACATTACTATGTATAAAATAGATAACTAATGAGAACCTACTGCATAGCACAGGGAACTCTACTCAGTGGTCTGTGGTGACCTAAATGGGAAGGAAATCTAAAAAGAGTGGATATATATATACTGATTCACTTTGCTGTACAGCAGAATCATTGTGTAAAGCAAATATACTCCAATAAAAAAAATTAAATTAAATTAAATAAGTGGTGCAGAAAGTAGAGAGTCATTGCCTTCATGGAATTTACCATTTATCAGAAAGACAGACAATCCCTGAGCAGGAACAGACGTGTCATAATAGTCTGCCAGGATCAATACTTGGTGCTACAGAGGCTCCAACAGGAGGTCACCTAGTTTAAAGGAGAGTAGGGAGCACCAGGGCAGGGCTGTCTGGCACAAATGATGTTTAAACTAAAGCCAAAAAGATAAGCAAGAATTTGCTATGGTGAAAAGGAGGGTGGAGAGCATTCTAGATTTAGGAATAATAAGAACAAAAGCTTAACAAAATCAATTGACTATAAGAGCTTGAACTTGAGTTCTTGAGCTCAAAGAGTGGTCACCATTTCTGGGGCCTCATGCAGGCACAGAACATCTCTCCTTTTTCCCACTGGGGAACAAGAGCTATGGATTAGCTCAATGTTTGACACAGTTGCCGGGAACTTGGCTTCCTTTCCAAGACTGACCATTTAACTTAGAATAAGAGGTTCCATATTTACCTAAGTAGAAATCTGGACATTTGTTATCAAGTGCAAAGGCAGTCATTGCCTATCTCCAAATTCTATTATTATTGTCACTTGGATGCCAATTGTGAGTTTTATCTTTATAATTTGTCTCTCTCCTTCAAATCTTCTCACCATATCTTGGTCCTGGTCCTCAGATCTTGTTCCATTCCTGAGATACTAAATGAGTAAACAGAGCTTTTGCCTGAGGGAGATAGAATTAAGTCATTCTTCCCTTGTTTAATAAATTCAAAATAGGCAGGTTGCACCATAGCTCTTTGACCAGAGTAGTTTGGTGCTAGAGGAGATACTGTCTCGGTCTACAGCTGCCACCTCAGACTTCAAATACAGAAGACTGTATTTCCTCTGCACTAAACGGAGTATTTGAACTACTTAAGAAAAGCTTGCAAAGTTCTCTTGATTCTTTTCTAAATTAAAAAAAAAAAAAAAAAACGCTCAAAACTTCTGTGCTTACGAATTTGAGAGTTGAGAGTGTAGGGAGAAAGGAATGCACCTGCATAACAGAAGCTGAAGAAAATTCTTGCTTTTAAATTGAAACATATTTGGAAGATTACTGATCATTTCTACCATCCACATGAGGCTGATCTTTTTGTGACTACCCACAAAGGAGAGATTCAGTTGTGACTTGACAAAAATACTTCAAAAGTAGAAGCAAAGGCTCCTAGAAGAATGGGCTCTTGGGAAGAGGCTGTTTTCATTGGGGAGGCCTGATAAACCCCCCAAATTAAGTTCAGTACTGGGGCAAACCATGAGTATTCCAAACTATTCTGGCAACCCTGCCTTAGGAGGGCCCTTGATAAGGAATTTGTTACAAAATTTGGAAGAAAAGGGGAAAGATAGAAAAGGATGGGGTTCCATGTGGGCTGGAGTTGCTGGAAAGAAGTTTTCCTGGGAGTGTCAAAAGAGGTTTGGGTCTGAGGAAAGCAGGTGGAGAGAGACAAGGAGATTTTAAAAAAGTGATCACCATGATCAGTAGATTTCCTTTATAATTCTTCAGAAATAAGAAGTTATTTTGAAATTTTTTTAAGAATTAGACTTTTATTTACTTGTGATATCACTGTCACTGTGCCACAGGAATGTCAGCTTGAATCATAAAAACTGAAAAATGACTTCAGAGCAAATTCCATACGTTATGATGATGACAGAGATAATACCAGTGGAAAGATTCTAAGTAACTACACAAATGTAAAGGATGTTAATCACTCATTCATTGATCAAATACTTACAAGCATCTGTTATGTGTTATAGCTCTATGCTTGACCCAGGGCGGAAACCAAGATTCAGTATGTGTAGGGAAACAGACAGACAATCTATCTGTGAGGACACAGATAATCCTCGATTAACACTCAATTAATATACACACATATAAAAACATTTATCGACATCCCTTATAGATTTTTGTCTCTACTTCTGTTGCCATTGCTTCAATCAGGCCCATTCCCTTGCTGTCAAAGCTACGAGTCGTGATTTTACCTGAAGAATCTTTATGAGATGAGAGGCAACCCGAGTTAGAACTAAAAACGTGCTTCTCCTTTAACATGACACTCTTCAACATGATTCTGAGATGCTATAGTTTCTAGTAATGTATAGTATGAAGCCAACATTTGAGAACTGACTGTGACAAATATCTGACTGATAAATAAACTTTTAGCCCACATTTTACACTAGACACATGTCAGAGTCCTTGACTCCTGGCTCCACATATAAAATCTACAGAAGGGGTATTTCAATATATAAGCAGAGGAGGATCTGGGTCAGATCTTTTTCAAGATTATAGAGTTTGGGAAACTGAAAGCTTGTAGATAAGTAATTAGTGAAAACTGAAGCAGAAATGTCATATTATATAACAGTGGTTCTCAAAATGTGGTCACTAGACCAACAGCATGAGTATCACCTAGAAACTTGTTAGTGCTTCCCCAGACCTACTGAATCAGAAACTCTGGGAATAAGGCTTGGTAATCTGAATTTTATAGACCCAACCAAGTGATACTGATGCCACTAAAGTATGAGAACCACTATTGGAACAGTAGCCAAAGAGAGGCTGCATGAGTGACCTAATGGATACCATGGAAGATAAAGTGAGTCACTGAGGAACTCTGTGTGAGGAAAAGAAAATTATAGGGAAAGGAGAATGGATCTGTTGGCAGAAAATAACCAAAGAGAAAGCATGATCTCCATAGATTCCTCAGTTCCATTTTTTACCCAGGTATTGTCTACAAAATTGTTATGTTTTCTTTAGGGGTTCAGAATGGATCTTTGGGTTTCTTAGGACCAAATTGGCCTGTCTTAAGCCCTGGGTAGTAAGTAGAGATGCTCTGTACAAGGTACTCTAAGACCATGGACATCATGATGAGAGCTGAAGCACATTTCACATGAGACCATGAATTGTCTCCTAATTTCACTGAAACTGGTCAAATACAGTGTTCTAGGAAGGGCAACCTCAGAGCCCTGAAGCTGGATTGGACATTTGACATATTTTCTAGAATCCTTAATACAGCCCAGTGAGGTGGATCTATAATACTATCTGTATTAGTTGGCTAGAGCTCTCATGGCAAAGCGCCACAAACTGTGTGGTTTGAACAACAGAAATTTATTGGCTCACCGTTGTGGAGATAGAAGTCTGAAATTAAGGAGTTGGCAAAGTTGGTTCCTTCTTAAGGGGCTGTGAGGGAAGGATTTATCCCATCCTTCTCTCCTTGGCTTGTAGACAGCCATATTATGTTCACATGGTGTTTTTTCTGTATGTGGGTCTGTGTCTAAATTTCCCCATTCTATAAGGACATCAGTCACATCAACTTGCGCCCACCCTAATAATCTCATTTTAACTTGATTGCATTTGTTAAGATCCTATCTCTAAATAAAGCCACACTAGGAGATATTGTGAGTTAGGATTTCAACATACGAATTTTTGGGGGGACATCATTCAATCCATAACAGTATACCTATTTTCAAAATGAGAGGTTATATGACTCCTTCAAGGAAGTGGGTTGGTTGTGTGATGGAAGGCAAACCCAGAGCTCTCCACAAGATTGTGCTGACTCCTATGCTTATAAAATATACTTTCTAAGGCTTGTCAAGTTGTCTGGATTTGCCAAAAGCCAGTCTATTTACCAGGAAAAAGGGAGAGCAATGATGTAGAAGAACATGTAACATTTATACTTGGGTAAAAAAACGTTTCACATCTGAAACTAGTTGAAGGATTTAGCACCTGTGACTTTTGCCCAGTCGAATAGTACCATACATTTCTTTGGAGGGGGATCAGATGATGTAATAGGACTCCTATTTCTGTTCCATTGTGTTAAACAGATGGCATCAAACAACACGTTGTGAATATGATGCGTACGGCGGGGTGAGGGGGGGTACCACAAGCCAGCATCCTTTTGAAGAAAAAAGAAACGTGGCACATAACTGAAGGAAATCACATAAAGATGAACAGAGAACGAAAGAACTGCTTTAGTAATCTGCAAACAAAGTGCCTCTGACCTCTTTGTTCTTCTAAATATTCGCCTTTGAGAGAGGACTGGTCTGATTTATGATACTGTACTAAATGTCCCTTTGTTAGAAAACAAGAGGAAAGAAATACTCAAATTATATTCTGCATGTTTTGGATTGTTTTACAAGGTAAAAAGAAAGAAAGAAAAGAAATAAGCATAAATCCTTATTTAGGAAATCATAATGGTTCAATTTTAATCATTAATTCCTGATTAGTATTGTACAGTGGAGTTCTCTTTCTCTAGCAGAGATCTCTTCCACTAGCAAGAACCACTGTCTTCATATAGAGGACTCGTTTTCTCAGGACTTCCTGTGGCAAATACTGCTGCTTCTCATAAAGCCCTTCTGTCTGAGCTTCCTGTATCCTCGCATGTGACTGCTTCTTGGCTTACCTTTCTGTCTTCTTTTTTTTATGCTGCTTCGTGGCTTTTCTTCTTTTGGCTCCTAAACTGTACACTCTTTCCAAATTTTCTTAGCTTGACCATAAGCTCTTTAAGGCTAAGAGTCTATCTTCTATTTCCTTAGTAGTATACAGGCATACCTCGTTTTATTGTGCTTCGCAGATACTGTAGTTTTTTTTTTTTTACAAATTGAAGGTTCGTGACAACCCTGCATGGAGCAAGCCTACATACAGCATTTTTTCCAACTGTATTTGCTCACTGCATGTCTCTATGTCATGTTTTGGTAATTCTCATAGAATTTCAAACCCTCCACCAGCAAAAAGATTATGATTCACTGAAGGTTCAGATGATGGTTAGCATTTTTTAGCAATAAGGCGTTTTTAAATTAAGGTATGTACGTTTTTTGAGACACTATTGAAACAGGAGGGAAGGGGGCAGAGAACAACCTTTAAAAGAATGAGAGAGCCATAGGACATGACAAAAACTGGTTAGAACCAACTAGGTCCAAGATGGCAGAATATTCGACTTCCAGGGGACCTTGAGCCTCATCATATGCTAATTATAATACATTAGCATATGCTAAATAACACATCCACCAATGCCATGACAGTTCTGAGCCTAACCATAAAAGGCCAAAAGGTGGGCTGTGGCCCAATTCCTGGAAATCTCTGCCCCTTCCCTGAAATAATTGGGATAATCCTCCCACTCATTAGCCTATGAAATTATCCAGCCCATGAAAACTAACCACCCCATGTTTCGGGGCATCTTGCCTTCTGAGATAACCCACACTCTGTCTGTGGAGTGTGTATCTCTCTAAATAAATGCACTTCTTGCCCATCACTTTGTCTCTCACTGGATTTTTTTTGTGACGAGACACCAAGAACCTGAGCTTCATTAAGTCCTGAGACCAGGTGTGTAATCTCAGTTAAAAGACTGTGGGTTCAAGTCCCAATCTGGGTTGCACAGTTTCACTACTGCACACTTAGTAGACTACAGTAGAGTGTAAACATAAATTTTGTATGCATTGGGAAACCAAAAAATTCGTGTGACTCACTTTATTGAGATGTTCACTTTATGGCGTTGGTCTGGAATCAAACCCGAAATACCTCGGAGGTATTCCTGTACTTAAATGTCTTCAGCCTAGGCATCTTTGGACAGAATATATTTCTATCTTCTCTTCCTGAGAAAGACTGGAAAGGAGCAAGCATAATAATTACCACTGGCTCCAGGGCCAACTGCCAAATCCAAAGGAAATGCATATTGTTAAACTTCCCCAGGACTATGGGAAGGTGAAGGTTATATGCAATTTCGAGGGTTAACTGTGCCTACTTTGTACTCTTATGCTGGCCTAGATTCTTTGAGCTCTATATCCAGGTGTATGAATCATTACAGATTCCTTCCTTCACATTTTTCAGTTTTCTAAGATAGGGTGCAGTTGATTTAGTATTTTGGCAAAGAAAGATTTACCCTCAGGAAGCCGGACTTTTTGGGATGCTGTGGGAGATCCCCACTGGATCAACGTGGAGAGTGAGGCATAATTGTAGGAATGTGCACTCAGATAGTAAATTAATACTTGGTTTATAAAATAGATATCAGAGCCCATAAATCATAAATACTTTGGAAATACGTTACAAGAGTAGAAAGGGACTTTCCATAAATGGAAATGTTGTCCTTTGCACCATACTAATTGTTTTTCTATCTTCCTTTTCCTGCTTCCTTTCCTCTCCCTTAGTCCCTCTTAAATGACAAAGAGAGACTTAGAACAGGAGGACTCAGGGATGTTTACATAATAAAGGGGATTCTTGCACAGATGCAGTATACTCCAAGTATATAGTTAATTCCCCAGTCCACAATTAAAGAAGGCCTATTCTTCAAGAGCACCTTCTCAAATAACAGTTATCAGGATTTCTCATTCCAGTTATTCATAAGCATCAGCCCAGGGGCTTGCTCTGTGCTGTACACTATGCTTAAGGATCTCCTGCCTTCGGCATTGCTGTGGATGAGCTCAGTATCTCTGAAAAAGAGCTAAATTTGTCCCAAAGCTTGCATTAGTGGCTCTTCAGGGCTAATTTTACAGCAAAGCAATGAGGCATACTTAAATACTTTAATTGAGAAATGAGTACTCATTTCCATAAACTGAATGCAAATTCTAGGTTCTCATTAATTTAGCAACAAAATATAAATGTAAATGCAACTGTAGAAAAATCTACCAATTGTGTTAATTTATACAGTAGAGAAAAACATATCTAAAATAATTATTCCCTGGGTTAAATTTCAAGCCAAAGTTTCATTACATCCAATTCTATAGTTACCTTTCTTGGTTGCTCTACTCTCCTTTTTATTTAACCTTCCAAATAAACCAGATTCCGTGCACATGAATGGCATAACATTAAAAAACTGTACATTAGAAGACGATCTGGGTGAGGCTGCCAAAAATCTGGATTAGCTATCATGTAAGGGTTTCCAAACTCCTTTTCTAACACATTTTCTGCTATCAGAGTGCTTTGAGCTGTATCAAATTCAGATCACACCTTCAGCATCCATACTCTGCATTTTCCCACTCTTACTTCGTGACTCACTAGTCTTCCCAAATTATCATCTACATGCCCTTCTGTGATTTTCTTCCATGGTTACTCACCTTTTTAATCTATGAGGGGAAACTGTCTTGACTAAATAAATTAGACCAACTTTCTTAATGTTTGTTTTTTAAGTGTGTGAACCAATAATGCATCTGGCAAATGATAGGTCAAGCCATGTCCCTTTGATCTGTCTGCTCTTCGATTTCATTTATAAATGATGATGATGATGATGTCCACTGATAAGGCTGTTGGGAGGATCATATATCTATAAAGTCACCAGAGCAGCGCCCTGCAAAAGAGTCAGTGCTCAATAACTGATAGCTATAATTATCATCATTATTAGGAGTTCTTATAATAAAACCCTCATATTTTCTTTATATCACACATAATGAGGTAGGACATAGGCGGGCCCCTGGGCTGGACAGCTGGTGTTTGTCAAGTGGAGTAAAATTGAAGCCTTTGTTCTCACCCAGACACTCCAAGGACAAAGCTATTGGCAAAAGCTGAGCTCTGCTGAAGTAAAGAGGTCAAGGAAAACTTCCTTGTCTGCACACGTGCAGGAAGTCTCCTTGAGGGTCAAAAAGGGAGGGGGGCGCCATGCATAATAAGTGAGGACATGCACCCACAGGTCTCTGGGGTGGGATCCATCCTAGCAAAAAAGTTGCGCACGCATCTTGGGAAGGGTCCTGGGACCAGTCAGGTGTAAAAACAGAAACAAGGTAATTGGCCAAATGTAGACAAAGACCCAGAAGGACCACCCTATAGAAGTGATTTAAATCACCTCTTTACTGCGCTCCTTATTCAGGACGCCCGCACTCTTCTCCGGGTGTGTATTTCTGCCTTGCTTTTGTCTTAAATAAGCAAACTGCTTCTCTGTGTGCTCTCCCATACATTGTGTTGTGTGTTTAATAATAAACTTTGTACCTGTTTTTACAGTTTTTGCCTCCTTGAAACATTCTTGCTTTCAAACGGGGGAAAGAGCCAGGGCCACTTTGCTTCTAGCCTCTAGCCCCTGGGGGTCTAGTGGTTAGGATTCCTGGTTTTCATCCAGGCTACCCAGGTCCAATTCCTGGGCAGGGAACTAAGATCTCTCTTCAGGACCACTCACTGCTGTCTCTCCGAGATCAATAACACTATTAAATATAAATTTTAATTTGGTCCCCCCTGTTTCGGCAACTCGTTCCTTACGGTGTGTCTCTCACATCGCATGCAGGTGGAAGCCAATCCATCGAGAGTATTTTCCCATTTCATGGCCATCGTGTTTGGTTTCCTAGCAGCACAGAGGGAAGGCCAACAGGGGAACGAAACCACACCCGAGCTGTGGAGTTGATAAAAGAGCTGGTTAATGAAAATATTTCTCTTAGGGCTAGGTTTGGCAAAACCCTCTGTTTAAATTAAAAACACTATGAAGCTTGGGCCTAGTAAATTGAATGTTCTTTGAAATAAAAAGAAGTTAACATGATAAAGAACGTGCCAGAGTTAGGATATACACATGACTAAAATTATTTCAAGTCAGCTTTAGTTCAGTTTTTTATATTTGGGGGATGAAAACAGGAAAAAAAAACCCCATGAAAACCATCCCAAGCCCTGGCGGCAGTGCCCTTTCCCAGAACCCCGTATTTCTTCTCACATTTCTAGTCCTGGCACTTCTTCAGTCAGCACATCTCGAACCAGATGTGCCAAGCCACTCAGCGCTTTCATCCCCAGCATTTTCCTGTCCGATCTCCGTCAATTTCCTGGAGCTAGAGTGCTGATTAGCCTCAGAAATTATGATCAAATTTATTTGTTTCTTTCTGACTTTATTAATTTCCTAAGCCACTAAACCATCCCTGAAGGGCCACTAGTCAGAGGGTAACTCTGCAGCCTAACAGCATGTTTGGCGAAACACCTAGTGTGAAATGCATTCCTGCAGCACATCACCCAGATGCCTCAGCCTCTCCCAGACCCTACCTGAGAGCTTCAGGAGCACTCAGCAGGGAGGGAGCAGAGTCAACAATGGGGTCGCTCTCCCAGGCACTGGCTTTCTCTTCTCTGCTGGATCTGTAGTCCCTGTGCACTTGGAGCAGAAACATGCAAAAGACTGCACTATCATGGTGCCGGGTGCCATGGAACTGGTGTTCCTAGACCTCGGCTAACTGGAGGGGTCACTTTTGTACTGAATACAGTCGGCCCTCCATATCTGTGGGTGCCCCATCCGTGGATTCACACAACCCTGGGTCAAAAATATTTGAAAATATTCCAGAAAGTTCCAAAAAGCAAACTTGAACTTGCTGCACACCAGCAACTATTTATATAGCTTTTATATTGTATTAGGTACTATAAGTAATCTAGAGATGGTTTAAAGTATACGGGAGGATGTGTGTGGGTTATGTGCAAATACTACACCATTTTATAAAAGGAACTTGAGCATCCATGGATTTTGGTTATCTGAGGGGGACCTGGAACCACTCCCTCAGAGGATACCTAGGGATGACTGTATACATAAACTAAACACCATTGGGACCTTCTTCTCTAATTAGGCCAGTTTGGCTCCTTTGAGCTACCCAATATCAGCATAGCTTTTCCAATGAGGAATGAGAAGAAAAGAGGGCACGTAAACAGGTTTCCAACTCAAGAGACGTTGGTGGCAACATTTGTGATAAAATTCTGTTACGGGATATTAGGAATAAAGCTAAAGGTCCAACCAGACCTGGCCTGATATTAAACCTATACTGTAAAAAAAACAACTCAATAGCTTATTGAGAACAAGCATAAACTTTTTGCTTGCTAGTTTCCTGATGGGTAAAGCAGCTAGGTTTATATATTTAATCAACAGAGGTTTATTAAGCAGGCACTCTGCCAAGCAAGGGATATATAAAGACATAAAGATAATAAGCCACTGTCTCTGCCTGCAAGAGAAATTCATGTAAATTGATCATGGTAATTCATTGGCACAGATGATATTAGAAGTACGGCAGAAAACACAAAGGTACAGAAACACACTTTGCAGAGATCTCAGGAGTCAAGGAAAATCCTGTCTAAAATGCAACTTTCTTGAAAGACTGATTTTATCGGTCTATAAGGGACCCTCAAGTACATATTGGAATCCATATGCACAGAACCCTTGGCTGTCCTCACGTGCATTTGGGTCATGAAGTGGTTCTCATACTTTAATGTGTGTTGAAGGCACCTGGGAAACTTGATAAAAATAAGATTTCTGAGTTCCCACTCCAAGAATTTTTGATTATTTTGGTTTGGAGCAGAGCCTGGGAAACCTTGTTAATTTTTATTAACAAGTTTTGCAGGTGATTCTGCTAAAAGTAGTTCCCAGACTGTACTTTGAATAACACTGAATTTCCTGGTCTCCTTCACCAAGGACTCTTCTCAGACCTTTACAAATTTAATCCTTGCAGCAAAAAAGCAGCTTCTTACCTGTTTACTGCAATGTTTGCTTCTATGTTTAAACCCAGGAAAAATATGCTGGGAATCAGAAGTGTCTGATTTGCAAGAGTGGGAGTGGGTAGAGGAAGGGTTTTGGACCTCATCTTAGAGTTCTCATCTCTCTGTGGAGAAAACCCAAACTACATTCCTTATACACCCCAGCCCTCCTTCAGGGGGCAGAACTGTGGGGCATCTGAAAAGATCGTGAGGGAGGGGGTCTGGGAGGTGTTTCATTTATGATATCCTGTCTTTCCCTGAAGCATGTGGACATGCAAGGCAAACAGGTAAGTTCTTGGGTAGAGGTAAGCCCTTTGATGAAGAAAGCGACCTTGGATATTCTCTTGAGGGAATTTTTACCTGTGAATTTGAACCAAGAAAAATGCTAACACAAATGAAAAAGGGAGTTTAGACTTGGCTGGGTCCCTAGCACAAACTTTATAAGAAGAATGTTACTCCTAGCCAGTGTCTGGCTAGGACACAGCTAATCTTGTCACTTGTCAGCCCAGAGAACAGACAGCTGGCAGAGCTTTAAAAATCCACTAGCTTTGGGGTGAACCCACAGTCAAAGAAACCTGTAGCCTTTGTCATTTATATGCTACAGACTCTCATGGGTTTACTTTTCCTCTTTTCTTCCTTCTTCTCCTTTTCTTTTCCTCTTTCCCCTTTAAAAAATATTCTTTTACCTTAAAAAGTATAAAGATAATTTATTTTTTAGAAAATATATCAGAAATATAAAATTAAATCCTTTTGAAGATACAACTTGTAGAACTTTCCAATATCACATAGGAAAAGACTTTCTTCTGACCAGAGTCTCTTTTTAAATAATAATAATAACAATTATAATAATATCATAGATTTTGAGCCATTTTAAGTATATTTCTTGTTCTTGGTGATATGAATAGATGGAAGTTCATAGTTCAAGTAAGAGAGAATAAATTCTCATAATGATGATAGCCTTCTATTTTAGTAGAGCATTTATCTTTTTGGGGAGGGGGTGGGTGATGAGGGTATTCTATACCAAATTCAAAGGGTCATTTGTTAAAATGTACAAAGTAAATAAAAGACCTAACAGAAAAAAATTTTTCTTCATCAAAAAGATATGTTTTCATTATATAAGATACTCATTAAGATAATCATTATGTTTGAGGTAGGTGAAACCAAATTTAAGGATGACTTTTTGGATTAGGAGATGTTTTCCAAGAAGAAACATTTTCTTTCTGTTATGAATTGAATTACATCCCCTGCAAAGATATTGAAGTCCTAATTCCCAGTACCTGTGGAAATGGGTTATTATTTGGGAACAGGCTTTTTGCAGATGATCAAGTTAAAATGAGATTGTTAGGGTGAACCCTAATCCAATGTGACTGGTGTCATTATAAAAGGGGGCATTTGGACAAAGAGACAGACTTGCACCCAGGAAGTGTGAAGATGAAGATGAAGATATGAAGATGAAGACAGAGATCAGGGCGATGCACTATAGGCCAAGGAGCACCAAAGATTACCAGCAAACCACTGGAAACCAAGGAGAGAGGCATGGAAAGGATTCTCCCTCACAGCCCTCCGAACGAACCAACCTCCCTGAACCTTGATCTTGAAATTTTAGCCTCCAGAACTGTGAGACAAATTTCTGTTGTTTAAGCCACCCAGTCTGTAACCCTTTGTTACAGCAGCCCTAGGAAACTAATACATTTACCTAGACACAGCATCTTCTTTCTCAAGGCCCTGGATTGCCCAGATACTGGTTTGAGTGGGTTGAGCTGTACCAGAACTGCCATCAAAAAAGGGACCACTGTACACAGGTGTGTGAAGGGCCTTGGGGGAAGGTTCTTGGTGCCCTGAGGCTGTTGGGCTCCATTTCTTTGCTCATCCCCACCAAAGCCCCCTCACTAGCCTTTGCTCCAGCTTACTGGATTTGTACCAATTATTGTTTTGTTCTCCTCTCTGTAGATGATCCGATCCTTGACTAGCCCACGGGGACTAGGATCTTTATCATTGCCTCCCTTTGCTCGTCTTCCAGAAGGAGGCTTACAGCATAAACTAGCAAGTTCCTGGGTTGAGATGTCAGATTTTCACTCTTGGTTTCCAATTCCATCTTTATGATACAAGAACCATGTAATATTGGCAAATCACTTCATATCTTTGAATAAATTTTTCCATTTGTGAAACGGGTACAGTAACATGAGCCCTCTCATAGTAGTCCTATAATAGCATAAGCTAAAGTATCTTGTACACTGTACAACATTTTCCTAAGTGTGTTCCTTTGGTCTTATAACCTGGTGTGTGTCTGTGTGTGTGTGTGTGTGTGGTGTGCCTGAGCCAAAAGAATTGTTATTTCTGGAAAGAAAATATAGCATGAAAGTCACAGAGTCTCAGAGGGCAACCACTTAATATTTGCATTAATAAGAGTAACAAATAATTGTCAGACTAAATTTACAAATTCTCACTAATTGGTAATCGCTGAGGAAAAGGGTACCTACACATATACACACACACACTGGGAAAATAGGAGAAAAAGTGATGAGCAAAAAAAGATCTAAATACTTGCTGAGGGATGATAAATGCTTCCCCAGACAGAGTTTCTACATCCCAAAGGAGCCTGGTATCTGGAAAAATACATTGATGATGTAATGGAACCTTTCCCAGAGGAAGTACCTTCTACTGAGGGAAACGTGGGCCTCTGGACACAACCAGTGATTTTCAGCTGTACTGCTCTGGGCTGTCTTTCTCATTACCTCAGTTTTCCGCTTATGAATTGATGATTCTTCTCCTTTCTCTAAAATACTACATAAGAATACTGGAAAGTGAAGTAAATTTTGTGAAATTATATGAGAGGCTAAAAAATAAAGTAGCTAAAATTCAACAATAGATTTTATGGGTGAATTTATCTTTATCTTCTAAACTGCTGAAATACTGTGGTAATCACTAGTCAAATATACCCAACCCAGCAGGGTTCTTAATCTCTGTCTCTCTAAACCATCTGTGTTTCATCAATTCTCATCCATCTGCCCAAACACTTACTGAACAGAGCAGCTAAAAATCATACAGCTTCAAGATGGAACAAAACACAGGGGGTGGACGGGAAACTTTCTAAAGCAGTTAGGGAGCTTGGGATTGATATGTATACACTACTATATTTAAAATAAATAACCAACGTGGGAAAAAAAATAAATCAGCAGGTTGTAGACAGTGTTGCACATCCAGGATCCTAAGAGTTTCTCTACAGTTTTCACAAGTGCATTTTCAACCTGGGACATCTTGAAGATGAGGAAGCCAATTCTCTAACATCCTTGGCCCTAAACACGCTTGAACATGCTTCAGCATGCCATCAACACTTTGGCTGTTTTGTTTGGGAATATATTGAAGAGACTCCAACAAAAGCTTGATCTAGAGCTACAAAATATTTAGATTGGGGAAAGGCAGATGATGAAATTTGGTCTCAGTGGCTTGTGAGGTAAAAGAGCTTGTCTTTATAATCTCTGGGATGTTGGAATATGTGGAGAGGATAGTGTCTAACAACTTGGCCGAGGAAGGCTTTGGACTGAGGTGAAAATGTTTCTTTGGGCATTGGGTTCCCTCCCAGACCACTAGGCCCTAATAACTTGGACTGGCTTCCCCTTCCTCCTTTCGGCCTGGGTGCTTAAAGGAACTTAGGGAGAACACATTTTTCTCTCTTCCACAGACCAAGCCACATCCAAACACATAGGGTTTCACACAAAACATTGAGGTCTCTTATGTACTAAACAAAAGTCCAACCCACAGGTTTACTGATGAGTGATGCCCTTGGGTCATAAATAAAAGTGCTGTTACATGTGGATCTTCACTAACAATTTCCATCTGGCAACCCTCACGGCTGCATGTCTGACCGCGGGTCAGAGGTGAAAGGGAGACAGCCGTTCACTGAAGGCATTGTTTTCATTGGTCCATAATTAAAGACTCGAGAAATTGCTCATTGGCGGCCAGAGGGCTTCTTGGACGTTTGTGAATCTCTTCCTCCAGCAAAAATGAGAGTGGGAGTTAGCTGGATGGTATGATGAAGCATTCCAGTCATGAATCTAAGTATTGTCTCTGAGGATCTCTGCACGTAGGCCCAGCTAGACAATGCAAAATAAGCCGGCAAGACAGAGCAAACTCTAGGAATGTAGGTGGTTTGGAGTGATGAGGGTTCGCAGGAAGACATTTAAATCCCTGGCAGTTGTATGGACCTTTATTCAGCATGGGTCCCTTAACATTGCAGTGACGGTGATTCATGTATTTGTGGCCAGATCAGAGGGTGTTGAGGCGGGGGACCCACTGGCTAGCTGATGGGTGGACACACGGTCTCCAGATCTCTCCGACTGTCCCCCAATTCTTGTGGCCGATGAGTCCCATTGTTTTCATTCATGGCTTAGGGCTTAGTCTAAGAGAGGGAAGGGTCCTCTTCAGGTCATCTTTTTAGCACCAGAACTCTCACCAACTGTCTCTTATACTGTCTTCCTCTGCAAATGTGTCATAACCTGAGTCTGCTGTTTACAGAAAATAATAACCTGACTTCAATGTGGAAAAACATTTGTTACAAACTATATATACACGTAGGTAACTCAGCCATTGAATCCAGGTTGACTCAACAGGGTTTTATGTTAAAATCTCTTAGTTCTCCTCAACATATAACATCATTTCCTAATTCTGCTCCATATAGAAATTCTATTGTATTCCTGCAACCCAGTTTCCAGTCATAATCCCCTAAAACTAAATGAGATAACTTGCCTTGGGCATTACTCAGATTATTAACACAAATTATTTCCCTAAACCCTTTCTAATAGGGGACAGTGTATTCACTTGCTGCTCTCTGCTCTTGCTTCTTCCCAATTTTCTTTCGGGGAATCCCCATCAGGTCAATCATCTCTCTTTCTGATTCTCCTTTTCTAATTTACCTTCTGATCCTCACCCTTTAGTGTATCCCAGCAGCTCTTCCCAAATGCCACCTGCTTCCCCTATACAACCCAATTTATATACCTCTCAATCTGGAGCTTAAACAAATCAAGGCTAAGTCATTACAAAAATTAACATCTCTACAGACAAATTAGTAGCCATATTAAAAAATGATTCTTGGAGAATAGCAGTTACAACAAAACGTATTTCCCATTGCTGGTAAAATCAATGGGCCTGTGACAAAGCGAAGGATATAGCTGTTGAGGATGGGACCAATGAAAAGGATAATCGTTACCATTTGCTGAGCTTTCACTAAGTGCCAGCCACAGTTCTGAGCCCTTTATACGAAACAAGTCATTTAATTTCACAACAACTAAATGGAGTCACAATTATCATCCTCATTTTCAGATAGGGAAAATATGTTTCTTATGCTTCACCAAACTAGAAAGTGGTAGAGTGATTTAAACCCCGGACTGCAGGAATTTAGAAGCAAAAAAAAAATAAAAAATAAAAATAAAAACCAAAAAGCCCTCTGCTCATAGTGAAAATGCCTGTTTCCGATTTTGAGTTATGTCACCAGAAATATTTGATTTGTTAGTTTGGCAGTAAAAATCTACAAGAGCTGTACTTTGTAGAATGTGGGAAAATGACAAATGATTACAGATACCCTTTCACTGGCATGAGGGGAATCAGACCAGGAGACCCCAGAACCATGAGGAGTTGTGCTTTACCCAAAACTGAACACAGCTTTCCTCCGCTTATCTGCACCCAAATCTTTTGGTGCATCAAGTCCTGGGTAAAAGAACACCTTCATAGACCTGGGAAAAGTCCCTTGTGGATAGTACAGGGAACTATACTCAGTATTTTGTAATAACCTACAAGAGAAAAGAATCTAAAAAAGAATATATATATATATGAATTGCCATGCTGTATACCTGAAACGAATTATATTATTAGTATATAATAATATAATTACTATTATATTAGAAATCAACTATGCTTCAATTTTTTTTAATGGTTTAGAAAAAAGAGTCCCTTGTCTTTTTTGTATATGATTTCCCTGTCTCAAAACAGAGGTGACCACTACCCACAACCTAACCAGAATAACCAGATGGGAGCTTTGAGGTCAGATACCTTAGTGAGGTGACCTTCTTCATTTCTTTTTTTTTTTTTGTCATGTGCCTTGCAGGAGATTATATTTAGTTCCCCAACCAAGGATCGAACCCAGGCCCACAACAGTGAAAACTCTGCATCCTAACCACTGGACCACCAGGGAAGTCCAGAGGTGAACTTCTTAGTTGATACAATACATGTGAAGGGACTTCTTTGCTTTAATACAGGATATCTGTGCCCCTGAAGCCCCCAGTACCTACTAAGAGCCCAGTATGGGTTTATCAAATAAACAAATGCCTCTTCCTAGTTTATGCCAAGGAAAATGCTGTACTTGTCCAGGCTGGAATATTCCATATTTGGTGAGCACTTTTAGAGTGGGTGGTAAGTGGCGGTCTTCAGACGCTCTGTGAACCCCCTGAAATTATATGCAAAATTTTGTATCTACATGTGGGAATTTTGGCGAGGGTCTTTAGCATTCATCAAATTTTTAAGAAGGTTCTTGAACCAAATTATTGAAGAATCACTGCTTCATGGTTTGCAGAGCAGTTATGCTTCATTATTTTGTTTGATCTGTACAACAATGCCATGAGAAAGACATTACAATGATCCTTAATTTACAGAAGAAAATGTGAAATTGAGAAAGATGACACAAGTATTAAATTTAAAAACCTGGTGTTCTGGCCTCAGACTTGTGTTCTTCCCATTTGTAGTGTGTGTATGTGTGTGTGTGTGTGTGTCTGTGTGTGTGTGTGTGTGTTTGCAGAAAAAGAAACAACAGGGAAGTGTTAAGTGGATTCTACGTGACTGATTAGAGATGGGATCCCTTCCCCCTCAAGATTCAACCGGTGGGTTCATGTCTTCCCACCCACCTATCAGCTTCAATTCTCTGGGAGCTGGCTCTGGTCAGCGCAAGTCCTCATGCCTCCATAGATTGCCCAACCCGGCAGAGACGTTTAAGAAGCAGGAAAGAAGATGCATCACCATTCACTTTTGAGCCTTAGCTTCTTTATCTATATAATAGAGTTTACAAAACCACTTACTCTGACCTGAATACATTTCTCTCTCCTTCTAAAGGCAGCTGAAAGCATAAGTGATTTCTAGATCGATCGTCTTTCCTGGATGCTTTGTACTGCCTGACATCTGGGACTCATTTCCTCATCTGAAAACAGAGGGCTTTAAGACCAGATTATTTCATGGGTGGCTTTTAGCTCTAAAGAGCTCTGTCTATAATACTGTTGTGGAAGAAGTAAGATGGGGGAAGGGAAATTATAAAAGCACAAAAACAGCCGCTCTGTTGGCGTTCCTGGAGTCATGACTTTCCACTGGTGTTTGGGTTCATCCATTTTTTTGCTCACTGCACCTTGAGTGCCGACATCACTGCATTCTTCCATCTCTTTGGGAAACCCGTTAGTCATATTCAGGTGCTTCCAGCACAGGTGCTGGTGGAGGGAGCCAAGGGCGAAGAGGCTTTGCGCCTGTGCGTTTCCCCCACCATCCTTCAGGGAGAACCAGAGGTTATTAAATACTGACGCTCCCTGGAAGCCATTGCCAGAGACTGTTTTTTCCTATTGACAAAAGGCAAACCAGAACTGTGCTGGCTCGTTCCTCCGGGGCACCGGAGGGAGTTGGCCTGATGACTTGTGTAGGCCTTTCAACTCTCAGAACCGGTGATTCTGCAACTCCTCTTGATTATATCACCGGGGGATTAGCACGTTATCACTCAGCAAGGATAAATTAAGGTTTGGAAGACTGAGTCTGACTCATGAAAAGTAAGGGGGGGGGGGGCGGGTAGAGCCCAAGTCAGAGCAAGTGGGCCTTATTTCCTGCGCTTTGGGGTCAGAGCTATCCTGTTGCACAACTGGGGGCGGCGCCCATTCTGTTCTATTTTCTGTTAAAAGCATCCTTGGAGCACAGTTTTAATACAGTGTGGTAGGAGTACTGCCCCCTAGAATTGAGCGGTGCTACTGCCCTGCCTGTGATGCCTCAAGTGCTTTCATTTCAACACACAAAAAGTTCACATCATCTGGAGGTTGGAGTCTGAAGGTTCGGGGAGTACTTTCATCACAGTGCTCTTATGAAACCCGGCAAAATCCCCTATCAGCATGCATAGGCAGGGACAAAAATGGGATTGATAAGAAAGAGGCTAGGTTGGGGTTGGGGACGATGAGTAACTTCTAAATCCAGACAGCTAACCAAGTTTACCACCAGAGACAGAAAAATGTACAAAAGACCATTTTACTCTACATTCTTTGACATATATATATATATATATATATATATTTTTTTTTTTTTTTGGTAAGAATCTTAGATGTTGGAATTATTTTAGTCAGTTGTATCAAGTAGGGAGGTTGTAAGTGGTTCCGAAGTTAATGGGTTTCTTTGTTCCTGTGACCAGTTTACAATATAATAAGTACTGTTTCCTGGCTGCCAACCAATGGCCAAGTGCTTCCCAAACATTGCTTCACTGAATCCTCCCAGTAACCCTCTGAGGTAGGTGTTATTATTTCTATTTTATAAAAAGAAAATTGGATTTCCACTACGTTCATAACTTGCCCAAGGTCACACAACTTAAATAGCAATGTTGGTGGCCAAATCAGATCTGTCTGATTCCAAAGTTGTGCCAGTTAACAGAACACCAAACTGCTTCCTATTTAGACATTATGTTTTCTAGAGCAAATATAGCCATAACTGTTCCTTTACTTGCAGTAACAGTAATAATAGCAACATATGTGGAGCTTAGTATGTGCCAGGAACTGTCCTAATAATTTAGGACTTTATAATTTATTAAATAACTAATCCCTTGTAAAAGTTTACAATGTAGAGTCAAGCCCCATTTATGGATGAGGAAGACATGGAGAGGTTGAGAAACTGGCCCAAAGTCACCCAGCACGCTGGTAAGGGGCGGAGCTGGGAATCAAAGCCAGAAGATTGGGCTCCAGAGCCTGTGCAGGCCACTGGAGACTAGAGTAGGTTGTCAAAGAGATAAGTCACTCAGTGACTTATCAGAAAACCCACTGTCCAATTAGACTGGTCCGGGCTTGCATTAGACAGAGTTTGTGAAGAGTTGACACTCTAGGAGAGAAGAGTGCTAGTGAGTCAATGAGAGAAACATCTAATCCTTGGTTTCCATTGCCTGCTTGGCCAGCGTATCCAGTTTCAGGCAAGGTCATAAATCCCAGGGCAGCTATGTTCTCCTGTCTTTCCTTGGGGTTGCCTGTGGGGTGCTGGCTGAGGGGCACAGGAGGAGAAGTTGGGCTTGCAGAGTGATATATCCTGCATCCAAAGAGAAGGTAGTTTTAATTTTCCCATTTCTCTTGTCACTTAGTTATTGCTCTCCTTTTTCAGAAAAGTGAAATTAATTCTTTAGAATTCTTAGGAACCAGAAGGTTTTGAATCTGTGATGCTTCTGTATCTGCTGAGAGCACTGGGAAGTGAGGGTTCTTTTTGCACATGAAGTCATATTTTAGCCCAAACCAAAAAAAAAAAAAAAAAAAAAAGACTTGAGAATCTGTGGGGATCAGAGCTGGGTATTGTGTTACAGAAATTTTCCATTTCAGACACAAACTACATACAGTGGTATGTGGGCCAAAAAAGGCAGAGAGAAACCCCAGGAGGGCCTGAAGAAATAATACCTCCTCCTTTAATCCTGAGAGGAGTGTGGCCAGGTTCTCAGGGAAGGCTGTCCAGAGGGTCTGGATCAGATCACACTTAGACGTCTGGGATTAGAATGATGATGATGGTAGCAGCATCACGGGGCATAACTTCAGAGAGCTCCCTAAAATGCCCTTGGGCAAGAGAGGTAATTTCTCAGTGACTCAGTTTCCAGGATCGGGAGATGAGATAAACACCTCAGAATTTGTTGAGAAAAATGGTATGAATGATGATACGATAGTGCTAGTTATAATATTATTAAACGATACTTATCATTGGCATTTATTGAAGCCTTATTATGTATGAGCCACTGTGTTAAAGCTTTCTAAGCATTATCTCATTTAATTCTCACCACTCGATGAGATCAGTGGTATTATTTTTCCAGTTTTGTATCCAAGGAAACTACAGTTTAGAAAAGCTAAAGGACTGACTTGAACAAGCTCATAACCTTAAGTGATGGAGTTGGGTCTCAAATTTAAGTCTAGTCTGGCACCAGTGAACTGATACCTTATCCTGCCTCCCCAAGGACAGGACAGCCTTGGCCCACACTGCTCTGGTCCTGAGCTGAATCTGGTGAGCGGGATAGGGGACATCACTTGATTGACAGTGTGTTCCGTTGACCCCCTCATCCTATTGTTTAGCAGTGCCCCTTTCAGGATAACATGGAAGCACCTATTTTTAAGAAATGTTGGGATGGCTTTCCAGGTAAGGAAACTGGTCTTGGTCCCTTGGGCTCAATTCTGAAACGGGTATTGCCTGCGGGTATTGCCTGCGGCCGTGGTTCTTATAGCTCAGTATCCTCAACTAGCAGCGTCAACATCACCAGGAAACTTGCAAGAAAGGTAAATTCTCTGCCCCTGCCCAGATCTGCTGAAATCAGAAACTATGAGGGTGGGGCTCAGCAATCCGTATTTTAACAAGCCGGCAAGCTGATTCTGACGCAGCTAAAGTTTGAGAGCCACTGGCCTCTGGGGTAGATAAAGGAGAGAGTTAAATCAGGAATAGAGGTCTATGATTCTTAACAGCTGCTAGTGACTCACTCTCCCCAGTCATTCCCTTCTGGGTTTCTGTCCTTTTTAGGATGAAGGATTTGCTCGCATCCCATCGTGTATGATAAATTTCATCAACAGTGTCCATTCCTTTCTGAATCGATGTGCATGAGGAGGCTTTGAGCTTTATTCCCTCCCATGTGTATGCATAACCCCTTCCGTTTCTGGCACCACTTGCTCATTTTCCAGTCTGGATGATTAGCCTCAAGTTACCGTTATGCCAGAGGAGCAAAATAAGGTTTAATAAAACCGTGGTTCCAGGTTGAATTGAACAATTGCAGAATTGGGGCTGGGTCTCCAAATGTGCTTAGTTTTGAGGGTTCCGAATAGCGCTGCTATGTACCAGCAAGTGACGCCCTGTCCCCCTCTCTCCTCCCCACCCCACCTAAAATTCGTGACAGAGGGTGAAGCAACTAAAGCTGAAAATGGGGAAAATCACTGCTTCAGTTGTTAGCGTAAGCTCTGACTCAGACTTTGTCTGCCTCCCAGGCTCACGGGTCCCACGTGGCTCTCAGTGGGAAAACGAAAACTGAACGCAGATCGCAGAAGCAAGAAAATGGGAAAGGTTTTCTTCGCTCTAGTTCTTTCTCCAGAGACTGGTGTAAAATGGGTCTCCAGTCCAACACAAATCCCCCTTTTAAACATAACTTTCAATAAAGATTACTCCGAGTTTGCTAGTTTGTTACAGAAGCCTTTCTTGTTATCTGAGATGCTACTTTTCCTAATTGAAAAATAGTGGGAAATTTTATTCAGCTTTGCCAGAAAATGGAAACAGTGGTTGTTGATGTGACCTGTATTTAGCATCTGTGGGGTAGAAGGACATTTTCTTTTATCTCAACAAAGATTTACTAACATTAACTTCTGGTTGGAGGGGTCTCTGGAGTCCATCTTACATCTCCAAATAAGGTAAAATAAGAATTTAAAAAATGTGAACATGGTTTCTGTTTCCAGAAACTGTTTTTGAGTTTCGAGAGAGTTTTGCTCAGCACTTTGTGTTGCTCTCTGGCCTTATTTTAATTCACTGCAGACCCTACTGAAGAATTTAAGTCATGAGCATGAATTAGCAACACACAAATGAAGGCAAGATGTGTTCTGGGTATTAAACCCTGACCTAGTGCAAGTGGAGACTCTGCCTAGCAATGCCTTTCCTGAGATGCGTTTACAGGAATGTCATGGCTGCAGAATAAATTCAATAGGGGAGAATGACAAAACTGGGACTTCCTCTGCCCTTGCCTGTTTGACAGATACACCAAGTTCTCTGCCCCTAAAGATCCTCGTGTTACAAATTGCACGTTGTTGCTCTTGTGAACCAACAATAAGTATTTTGTCTCAACATAAAATTTTGATTAACAATTTTGGAGAGAGATAAATCCAAGTCCAGTATCTGACTTTATTTCTTACTATCTGTGTGCCCTTGGACAAGTAAGTTAACCTCTTTAAGACTACTTTCCTTCTCTATAAATTAGGGATAAAATAATCACCACATAGAGTTGCTATGAAGACTGGTTTGGATAATGTTTAATGTTGGCATTTAGTAGCTGTTATTATTATTATTATTATTATTTTGCCATCTTAAACTCAGTTGGTTCAAACAGTAAACTAACATGTTAAAACAAATATTCCCTGCTGCTGATATATATATATATATATATATATATATATATATATATACTCATATATGAGACAAATATATAATAAATACATATGTAAAATTACATTTTAACTCCAATCAGCTCTGAAAAGCAGTTAAGTTTTCCCTTTTCTTTCTTCCTTGAACTTCACTGTGAACTCTGCAGACTTACTCCTGGCATCATGAGTGATGCTTACAACCTAAAGATGCCCCGGGCAGGCCCCACATTGATAAGACCCATTGGCAAAGTACAGGTTGTTGCATCTGTCTCACCGGTGTCTAGTAGATTACAAAACCATTTTCATGGTTTCATCATGATTGTTTACTCACCCATCCTATAGATTCAATCCTTTGAAAAATGTCAAGCCATGGATTATTCAAGCTATACCCACAGTAAAAAAATGCATTTGGAATATATTGTTAGAAAAGAATTTAATGACAATTTGATGTTTCTAGTAAACTCTGATTCTGGTATTTAAAATATATATACTCATAAAGTCAAGAAATAAACTATTAATGTCATAACATTATCTCTTTGTTTTGTAAATCAACTTCTTATTAATGTGCCTCCCAAATTCAATATTAAAAAAGTGGGGATTCTGTGGGAAAAGAGGATAGTAGAATTTTAGAATGTGTTAGGATATGAGTACAGGCATTTCTTTGGTAAAAAAATGCACATACATATCTATGCACTAAACTTTAGAAACTCCCACCGACTAGAGGAATGCAGAGAGAACCAGGGCATGAAGGCGGTGAGGGTGGGAGCTGGTGGAGAAGCATTAGGTCATCCATTCCTCCCTGCCACAGTGAGATTATCCCCCATACGGTGGTTTATGTTTCTGTGGTTTGCTGAGGGCTTGAGTTAGTTTTCAGTAATTTTCTTCAAGGTCCTCTAAGCCAGTTTAAAATTATTTTGTGAACAATTCATTCTATCACATGCTTTAGCAAAATCTACCACAATCTAATAAGCATCTGGATATGTTCTCTGAGATGCAGCTCAGAGTCTCCTTTCCTTAAATTTCAACTTTCTACCTCGTTGCAGCAAAATCTCTTTACCTCCTTGGTGTTTAAATGTTTCCCGGGCACTGAATGTTTCAACCCAGTCTTGCTACACAATCCACAAGAGACTCTTTAAGAGTCACGGTCTGTGTCTCCAACCAGAGGTTTTACAAAATGAATTGAACATAGGGTGGTAACAAATAGGTCATGAAATGCTTGAGGGTTACAGCTTGCTTTGTTCCTTGCTTCATTTTTAATTCAGTCAGTACAAAGTATTTCTTGAGGGTCTCTTATGTGAAAGACACTGGGCCAGAGCTCTTTGGCCCTGGACCTTGCGCAAGTTTTCTCTTCTTGTGTAATCCCAAGGGGATTACTATTTGTTTTACACACACAAGCACACACACACACACACACTCACATATACATCTGTGTCTCCATCTGCTTTTTTTTTTTTTCCTTACATTTGGTATTTGTTTAATGTTTCGCTTTCTGAGATCACAAGGTTGACTTTTAGAACAGTTTTTCCCAAACTTCCCAGTTGAAAATAATCACCTGAGGCATTTTTAAAAAAATAAACAAACAAAAATACAAACAAACAGTTCTTGGGCCCTCTGAGCCAGTTTAAAATTATTTACATATATGTAAAAGAGGGCTCATATATTCCCTTGCATATCTGATTCAATAGGCTTGAGGGAAAGACCAGGAATTTCACTTTTAGGGGGTTTCTCATATGATCCTTTTCAACAGATAAGTCTAGGAAGCACTGGAATAGGAGGTGATCTCCCAGGTCTCTTCCAACTTTAACAGATTACTCTTCAGACAATCCTGATGGCTTTTCTCAGAGGTCTTGGTTGATAATTCCATCAACTCTCTTCTTTAACCTCTGGCCCTTCTTTAACCCGTTCAGCGGTTCCTTATGCACTAACTTCTTCAATGCCTCAAACTTTCACTTAAATCTTTAATTATATACATTTTTTATAATTTATTTATTATTTATTTTATTTTTGGCTGCATTGGGGCTTTGTTGCTGCGCATGGGCTTTCTCTAGTTGCAGCAAGCAGGGGCTACTCGTTGTGATACGTGGGCTTCTCATTGCGGTGGCTTCTCTTGTTGAAGAGCACAGGCTCTAGGCACGCAGGCTTCAGTAGTTGTGGCACGTGGGCTCAGTAGTTATGGCTCGCGGGCTCTAGAGTGCAGGCTCAGTAGTTGTGGCACACAGGCTTTGTTGCTCCACGGCATATGGAATCTTCCCAGACCAGGGATCGAACCCATGTCCCCTGCATTGGCAGGCAGATTCTTAACCACTGCGCCACTAAGGAAGTCCCTTTAATTATATTTTAATGTTTCAAAAATTTTCATGCCTACTGAGACTATGGTGGATTCCTTAAGAGGAGGGACTACATTTTATATACTTCTGTTGATTCTTCATTTGTATTCACACAATACTTTGCACTCAGAGGAATGAGGTTTTGTTTCTAATTTAATT